>NC_083654.1:20476621-20494121 GCF_963576545.1 Limanda limanda
AGAGGAGGAGCAGGAGGAGGAAGAGGAGGAGGAGGAGGAGGAGGAGGAGGAGGAGGAGGAGGAGGAGGAGGAGGAGGAGGAGGAGGAGGAAGGAGAGAGAAGGAGGAGGAGGAGGATCAGGAAGAGGAGGAGGAGGAAGAGGATGAAGAGGAGGAGGAGGAGGAGGAGGAGGACTAAAGAGGAGGAGGAGGAGGAAGAGGAGGAAGAGGACGAAGTTGAGGAGGAGGAGACTAAAGAGGAGGAGGAGGAGGAAGAGGAGGACGAAGAGGAGGAGCAGGAGGAGGAAGAGAGGAGGAGGAGGAGGAGGAAGAGGAGAAGGAGGAGGAGGAGGATCAGGAAGAGGAGGAGGAGGAAGAGGATGAAGAGGAGGAGGAGGAGGAGGAGGACTAAAGAGGAGGAGGAGGAGGAAGAGGAGGAAGAGGACGAAGTTGAGGAGGAGGAGGACTAAAGAGGAGGAGGAGGAGGAAGAGGAGGACGAAGAGGAGGACGAAGAGGAGGAGGAGGAGGAGGAGGAGGAGGAGGAGGAGGAAGGACAAGGAAGAGGAGGAGGAAGAGGAAGAGGAAGAGGAAGAGGAAGAGGAAGAGGAAGAGGAAGAGGAAGAGGAAGAGGAGGAGGAGGAGGAGCAGGAAGGAGGTGATGACCGAATAAAATGAGATGGATACGTTTATAAAAAGGAAAAGGGAAAAAGCCTCTGAGAGTAAATCCCAGTTTCACTCCTAACTGGGATCTATCGCCACTGTCACAGGGAGGAACATGTGGGAGGAGCTTCCACCAGCAGAACAACACCCAGAGATAAAAACCTTCCTCTACATTTAAAACCAGAAGAAGAAGAAGAAGAAGAAGAAGAAGAAGAAGAAGAAGAAGAAGAAGAAGAAGAAGAAGAAGAAGAAGAAGAAGAAGAAGAAGAAGAAGAAGAAGAAGAAGAAGAAGTCTTTTCTCTGAGCGTTGATATGAAAACGTTAAAGTTGATGAAAACGTTCACTGGAGGTTTTTCTCTGGAGGAGCTGGTTTCCATCCAGATGTTTCCTCCTCCTCCTGTTTCAGCTCGACCACCACAAAGGATCTCATAAGTCCCCCCCCCCCCCAGTAGAAGATCATATTATCCTTCCATGTGGAGTTATGAGTCTGTCATGTGACCTCCGGTGGGTTATTAATGTTCAGATCTGTTTGGAAACAGAACGTGAGGGAATTCAAAACGTCTGCTTCCGGGTTCTGATTGGTTGAAAACTGCCGCTCTACAAGTGTACACGGCGTGATGGGGTGAGGGGGGTGTTGGGGGGGCCGGCGTGCGCCCTCGGCCCGGTGATCTCCTGTGTGAGCCCCTGTGCCTGGTTGGGTTTACAGGTTTTTATCGATCGGACCTTCGACTTAAATTTGCTCCAATTAAACAGAGCGCTTATTTGACCTCTGCCCCCCCCCACCACCCCACCCCCCCGTCCTGTTCTCTCCTTTCCTGTCCCGTTAAATACCCCCCCCCACCCTTCCTCCCCCTCCTCCTCCTCCTCTGCACCTCCATCTCCATCTCCTCCTCCTCACGCTCCACACCTCCATCGCAGCTCCTCATCCATCTCTCGCTCACTGTAATACCTCTCCACCTCCATCCTCCCCCCCTTCCGTCTGTGGCCGTCACCCCATCCTCATCCTCTGCTTCCTACCCCCCCTCTATTTAAACCCCTCTCTCTCTCTCTCTCTCTCTCTCTCTCTCTCTCTCTCTGTCATCACACCGAGCTGCGTTTGTTTCCTCTCTCTCTCTCTCTCTACATCCCCCAGATCTGATATTTTCTTCCTCTCTCTCTCTCTCCCTCTCTCTCTCTCTCTCTCTCTCTCTCTCCCTCCTTCCCCCAGATCTGATCTTTCCTTCCTCTCTCTCTCTCTCTCTCTGTCCCTCTCTCTCTCTCTCTCTCTCTCTCTCTCTCTCTCGCCCTCTCTCTCGCCCTCTCAGTCAATCCATCAAACTCTCCTTAAATAACAACGATGAATTATTAAGCGTATTTATTCAACCGGCATTAATTATAAAATACAGGCGGCAAAAGGGATGGAGATGGAGAGGGAGAGGGCGAGAGAAGAAGAAGAAGAGGAGAAGAAGGAGGATGAAGAGGGGATTGGGAGGTAAAGAAAAGGTGGAGGGTGAGGTGGTTTGTGGTTATGGGGGAGAGGAAAAGAAGAAGAGGAGGGAGGTGAAGAGAGGGGGGGTTAGGAAATTGGTGTGGCTAGCGGAACAGCTCCCCTCCCTCCCTCCCCTCCTCCCCTCCGCCTCATCCCTCGCTCCCTCCCTCCCTCCCTCCCTCCCTCCCTGCTTTGTATTCTGCCGGGATGACAGGGGAAAGCTTTATTGCTCTGAGTCGGTATCGATCGGGGCCCAGGCGGGGGGGAACCAGACCCACGCGCTGTGGAGACCCTTTGCATGGCCCCCCCGACTCACTCGCCCCCACCCACCACACACACCCGTCTCCATCCTCCATCCTCCCTTCTCTCTCTCTCTCTCTCCTGCTACCTCTCCTCCCTCTTCTCTCACTTTCAGAATCCAGAGCATCTGGTTTTGGGAAGTCGAGAGGAAAGAGTATTTATTTATTTATTGTTATGTATATGTTTTTGTTTGTGTTTTGATTGCTTTCATAATTTTCTTTTCTGTTTGTGTATCAAATTGCTTTAGTTGTATATTTGTTCTGGGAAGGGGAAGCAAGGGGGGGGGGTATTGTACATTAAGTCTTGTTTTGAAATTTCTACAAATAAATCATATTTATAAAAAAAAGAGAGTAAAGAGGATAGACATGATCTCTCTTTCTCTGAAAAAGACTTTCCAACCAAACACATACGCCTATGTGATGCTGTATCTCACACACAAACACACACACACATACTGTAACACACACACACTGTAACAAACACACACTGTAACACACACACACACACTGTGGAACACTATCTGGCAGCGTGACCGTCCTCCGGCCAGATTCCAAATTTAAGGATAAGATGGGACGAGGAAGCAGGTTCTGAAATCACCCTGAGGGGACGGAGGGATGGGATGATGGAGGGATGGGATGAGAGGAGTGGAGAGGGGGGGAAGGTGATGATTTCCCCCCCCCACCACCCCCCCGTGGTGCCAGGAGCAGAGGGTCAGCCGAGAAACACACGGACGTCTTATATTCCTCAATGTAGAGTCACACACAGTCACAGAGTTTCATAATGTATATCACTTAGAAATATACTTTTTCTACTTTCTAGTCATTTCATTTCTAACTGTGCATTTCAATATGTGCAACCTCTCAGTATTTAATTACACTGTTCATATTGTTTCTATTCTATTTTTATTTTCATCTTTTCCATTCATATCACATGTTTACTTATTTTTTACATTGACTGTTCTCTTTGCTGCTGCAACACAGTAAATGTCACCGTTGTGGGAATAATTAAGGATCAACTTATCTTTTATTATATTATCTTATCTTATCTTGTGATATTAGATCTTATCAAAATATTAAATTATCCAATGATTCCATGTTAATAAAACCGTCCCTGTCTGTTTTTGTTTTTTGTTTTTTTAGATGGAATTTTGTAAAATCTACTTTACAAAAAAACAAGAGCCCATCATGGCTCAGGATTAATTCTCTCACTTCCCAAGAGTGTGCATTTCTTTTATAATTTTAACTATTTGTCAGAGATTAATTCATAAAAAAATCTGATATGTTGAGGGAATATGTTTATATGAGTGTGTGAAATTTGGAGATGATATAAATAACATTTTTATTGGGTTTCATTGGGAATTCTAGTTTTTGTGAACTAATCAGTTTAAGGGATATTCAGTGTTTTAAAGAGTGACGACAGGAGATGGAAAAGAAGAAAGGATCCAGTAAAATAAAAAAGTTTGATGAAATTCAAAAACATGTTGAACGAGATGAACTATTAACATTTGAATTCTCTGGATCTGGACGTTGGTTTTACTGAAGCGTTAAATGACTCCGACACAAAGGAAATGAAATCTCTCCTTCAAGAGATCGAGGGAAATGGACGAATCTGAAGGATTTTTGATTTCATGAAACACGAGGATGAGACGTCCTCTGGTGACGGACGAGGGACGAGTGAAGGGACGAGTGAAGGGACGAGTGAAGGGACGACCGAGGACCGACCACGACCTGAGAGTCCAACCGGGCCACCCCCCCCCCCGGCCACTCGGCTGAACGTGTAACCTCCCGGCCGCCGCCGCCGTCCACTTAACAAACTCCATTTTGTTGAGGTGGGCTGAACGAATGGGCAAGGCCGTGGAGAGAGAGAGAGAGAGAGAGAGAGAGAGAGAGAGAGAGAGAGAGAGAGAGAGAGAGAGATGGACGAATTGACGGCTGGAGGGAAGAATGGCTGCTCAAGGCCACCGTGCTCTGACCCCCCACCCCCCCCACCCCCCCCTCCTTCACCGGAGTGGCTGTTATCTCTGTATTTTTACTCCTTCCATCAACAGAGCGCCCCAGACCCACTTATGTTCACTCACCAAATGACACACACACACACATACAGAAACACACAAAATTACAGATGTAGACAATGGCTGCGGCGGCGCTGCTAAGCCACAGTGCGTCATGGAGCGAGTGTGTGCGTGTGTGTGTTTTTATTTTTCCATGCGTGCAGTGTGTAACCTTTTTACAGACGCCACAAATCACCGGCTGCTCGTCGGTTTGACCACGAGTCAGAAACGCTGCTCGGAAACGTGCGGCTCCACTTTGTGTTATTCTGGATTCTTTTGAGTTGTGTAGCTGGATGTGAAGGTGTCGCTCGGTATTCAAGGTGATTCTTTTTTTTAATAAAACATAAACTCTTTCACTATTTTATAATAGAGCATTTTTTTCACAGAGGAACTTAAATCAAAATCAGTTCTATAAGATTCCATCGAGCCGCTTTAATGATTGTTTCAACACCTGAAAAGACAAAATACAAATATAAGACAAAGAAAATAATCACATCAACAGTGAGGTAAAGGTCGCAATCCTCCGTTACACACACACACACGCACAAACACACACACCGACAGACACACACACAAGCCAATTACAGCCTTCCAGAGCAGAGATAATTGTAACAACCATAGAGAGAATAGGTGTGTGTATGGATCAGATCCATAGGGGGTAGACTATATAATAACAACCAATTTAATGGAAAAGTCTATTTTTTCATGGGTGGAATATGTGTGTGTCTGTGTGTGTGTGCGTGTGTGTGTGTGTGCGTGTGCGTGTACATTTAGACTTTAACACAACAGGGATGCCAGCATGATGCCATTATGATTTTCACTATAATATTATGCCCTATACTATGTGTCTTTATTGTCTGTACTGTAATCATATCTGCTGTTTCTGTGTGTGTGTGTGTGTGTGTGTGTGTTTGTGTGTGTGTGTGTGTTTGTGTGTGTGTGTGTGTGTGTGTGTGTGTGTGTGTGTGTGTGTGTGTGTACGTACACACTGCTCTTTATTCACTGCAGATGAAAGCATGCTGGCACAAGCTGGACCATCACAGTGTTGTGTGCAACTAAGACCACTCTCTCTCTCTCTCTCTCTCTCCCACACACACACACACACACACACACACACACTCACGCACACACAAACACACACACACGCTGCCTGGCTGACTGACCTACCGCCATTTCACACTACTGACCAGTACAAATTGGATAAGGGTCCATTCTCTCTGCACCAGCACACTTTAACACAACGTGCACACACACACACACACACACACGCACACATACAAACACACGCGCACACACGAACACACGAACACACGCGCTACACAACAAGCTCAAAATGGCCGAAACGCTGTGGTTAGAGTCGCTCTCTCGCTGTGGAGTAAAGTTCCCGGGCGAGCGAGCAGCAGATAAGGAAGGCGTGGCCTCTCCGTCTCCGTGGCGATAAACTTGGATCGCGTTCCGATGTTTATTATAATATCTTGTATTTTCTTTTCATGGAGCTAATGGTTCAAAGAAGAGATTCCAGCTCAGATGTGGAAACCAGTTCAAGGCCGATCACACGTGTCACTGGAGTTTCTCGACCTTCGCTCATGTTCTGTTCTTTCTTCTCTTCCACTTTGTTGTCCTGTCTTCTCTCCGGGCTCGAACACGTGTGATGCAAGCGGTCCGTTTAACCCCCCCACCCGTGTGTGTGTCTGTCTGTGTGTGTGTGTGTGTACATGGCTTTATGAACAGTGTGACCTTGCATACCTGGACCCCCTAATTTCTCCACCTCCGTGTTCTCACGTCTCTTTTCACTCCGACGGAACACTATCGATTGCGAGCCGGGTTTTTTTTTTTCAATGCGGCAGAAAGGGTCACAATGCAGCACAGCATACCCCCCCACCCTCCCACCCCCCTGCCCCCCCCCCACTCAGCTTCATATATAGAGCTATGTAATTACAGAGTGGCCTTGCCATCGCCTCCTATAGCGTCTAATTGTGTGGAGGCCAGGACCACATGCTGTGAGCGAGCGGCTGCATTGTGTACGTTTCAGATGTTTTGCCGACACGTGTGCGTCTGGAGAAAACAGGAGGAAACCTGCGGCTGGTGAAATGTGACTTGTGTCTTCGAATGTTTCACGGTTCATTCAACTGAGAAAATATCTTTGATTTAAACGTCATTAGTCCTTAAAAGAGAAGAAGAAGCAGCTGAATTTAAAAGTGGAAACTCGCATCCAACACGTGTTTGTGTTTATTACAAAGGTTTCACATGTGGAAGTAATTTACCAATATTAATACAATTTGAGGAGAGAAAATATTAAACACAGTTGTAGTGGTTTTGAATCTGTTTAATCTTAATCTTAATCTGCTGTTTCAATTTGATTTCATTGGACCTTTTTTTAAATATTTTATCATAAACTTCCTTTATGTGAAGTTTGTTATCATCAACATATAAAGATGTTTTTAACTCAACAGCAGAAGAAACTACATCCAGCAAAACGACATCATCACCTTCATGTGTCAAGAATTTATTCCAGACTGTTCCAGTTATTGTAGTTTTCTTGATGTATTAATAAACTTGTATGAGTCGGGGAGGAAAGGAGAAAATCCTCAGATTAAACTATGAGTTGAATCTTTATGTGTATGATAGTTCTGTTATTTGCTTGTTCTGTATCAGCTAATAAAAGGTTGTAACACAGCATTGTATTGAAATACGAGTTGTGATGTTTGCAGGAGGAGCAGGAGCTGATGGTGCTCAGGTTACCAGTTACCAGTGTGAGGCCAAGATACTGGGACGACAACCCATTCACACCAACATTCAGAGTTTCCAAACATCCTCATCCCATGTTCATATCTGTGAACTGTGGGAAGAAACCTCCGGAAAAACCTCGGAGAAGAAGCAAACTCAACACAGAGAAGCTCCTCAAACTGGGATTCAAACCAGGAACCTTCTCGGACCAATACTACCAATAGCACTGCTTCATAATCCACATGTGCAAACACTCAGATATTCTCAAATCATAATGTTTGTGGCTGTGACCTCGGGGTCGTATGGTGCACGTTTGTGATTCTGAATATTTGCTCCTCAGCGAGTTGGAGGCGGAGACACACGTGGACTCGCTGTGTTTACATCTGCTGACGGGAGCAAGCCGGGCGATATCTCACGGTAATCGATGAACAAGGGAACCAGACGGAGGGAGGAGGGAGGGAGGGAGGGAGGGAGGGTGGGTTTAAAAAAAAATCGGTAAGGAAAGCAGGTTATCTCCCGTCATTAATGGAGGGATTCCCGTGTGGAGGGAGGGGCGGGGGGGCTGGCAGGGGAAAGACCCGGACTCATTGAGAAAAAACACAGCGTGTTTGGCATGAAGAGAAAGCAGACAATTATCTCTATTGATTAAAGCCAGCCAGCCAGCACAGGGAAGACAGAAAACTAGGGCTGGATCAATAGAGAGGGAGGAAGGAAGGGAGAGAGGGAGAGAGGGATGTGGGGCCGGGGAAAAGAGGGAGAGAGAGAGAGAGAGAGGGAGAGCTGGAGACAGACGAGACGGCGAGCGCTCCGAGGACAGACGCAGCCAATGAAGGAGTGAGAGACGGAGTATCAGAGAGGACGGAGAGAGAAGAAGAAGAAGAGGACGAAGAAGAAGAGGAAGAAGAAGAAGAAGAAGAAGAAGAAGAAGAAGAAGAAGAGATGACTGGCGAGAAATCTGAGCACGAGGGACGAGGTCGATGAATTTAACCGACGACAGTAAAAGTGTTAATGAAAATGAGTGGTGTGTATTTGATGACTTAGTATTTAATGCACTTGAGGGAGAGAGAGAGAGAGAGAGGAGATCGATAAGTGGACCAAGAGAGACGGATTCCAGGAGAGAAGGAAGGAAGACGAGAAGGAGGAAGAGGAGGAGGAGAAGGGGATGAAGGGGTGCTGGAGGGGGAGGAGACGGACGGAGAGAAAGAGATGGATGAGCGGAGGGATGGAGCAAGGACAGGTGTTTGATTGTGTGTGTGTAACATCATTCTCAGACGCTCCCTGGTGACCGGACATCACGTCAGGGGCCGTGGGTTGTGTTAATATTATTTTGTGTGCATGTTATATGGCAGGAGAGCACAACTGGATCAGAGACACACACACACACACACACACACACACACACACACACACACACACACACACACTGTGACGATGACAACTGTAAAGAAAACAAAAGACTTCATATCAAATCATTTTAAATATTGTAAAAACCACTGAGTGAGTTTCCATGAGACTTGTGGATCGAAGGAACTCGAGTCCTGAAGGAACTCAGTGGAACTGGAGCCTCTTTGGAGAAAAGGGTCAAATCCAGAGTTTTTGTCGGATCACTTTTCTTTATCGTTGCCAGATGAGACGTTTTTTGACATTTTCGCCAATTTCACAGGTTCTGTTTTCAGACGTGAACTCTGGGAAATGCTCGAGATAATTGGGTCCTGACATTTTCACAGTTAATCTTCCACATATGAAGAACAGCAGGAGCTGGACCGGGTCATCCACACCTGCATCCCCCAAAAGCTCTCGATTCTCTTTAGCGTATTTACTATGAATTATGGGTAAATTAACATCTCCATGTTCATGAACCTTTCACAAGTTTAAAGGTCTCTCTCTCCTCAACACTCTCCCCAACTCGCCCTCCTTTATCTTCCAATTCTCCCTCTGTACTCGTCGGTCTCCCTCCTCTATAATCTCTCCTTTTCTTCCCACTCTTCCACTTTTATTCACAATTTCTCCCCCTCAATTTGTGACTCTCTTCACTCGCTCCGTCTTCACCTCTCTCTCCCTCCATCTCTCCCTCCATCTCTCCCTCCATCTCTCCTCCACAGGGTCAGCGTGATGGTCACCGAGGTGCTGTAGTGAGCGGAGGGAGGATTGTAGGTCTGAGGCGAAATGGCTCCTAAATGGCTCTCAAGCTCACACCGGCTTTATTGATGCTCTGGCCCGACGCCAGCCAGCCTCCGCCGTGTGTGTGTGTGTCTGTGTGTGTCTGTGTGTGTGTGTGTGTGTGTGTGTCTGTGTGTGTGTGTGTGTGTGTGTCAGGGGAGAGTGGTGCTGATTGCCATGTTGATTATACAGAATAGTCCTACACCTCTCTGAAAGCTTCTTAACTTGGATGGTGTGGAGAGACAAGACAGAGACGGGTTGTTTTTAAATGTGTGTGTTTGTGTGTGTGTGTGTGTGTGTGTGTGTGTGTGTGTGTGTGTGTGTGTGTGTGTGTGTGTGTGAGTAACGATGGGGTTGAAATGATAGTTTTTAAAGGCATGTTGTTTCAGACCTTCACCTTCATTCACTCTCACACAAATAACACGTATCTACATCACAGGTCAGGTTTCTGTTATCACTCAATCTGAAATATCTGTAAACTAACGTCGCTGCAAAGAAAGAAGAAGAAGAAGAAGAAGAAGAAGAAGAAGAAGAAGAAGAAGAAGAAGAAGAAGAAGAAGAAGAAGAAGAAGAAGAAGAAGAAGAAGAAGAAGAAGAGAAGAAGAAGAAGAGTGTAACGTAACTACACAGTGAGACAGAGCGAAGGCGAGACAAGACGTGTGTGGTGACAAATACAAAAGTGGCCAAAGCAACACATCTGTGGTTTAACATTAGCACGTTAGCACGTTAGCACGAGTTACAGTTAAAGGAATCATCAGTCATGTTCGATGCATTCGTGTTAACTTGTATCTTCCTGCTCCAATCATCTAAAAACATGATGGAAACTGACGACAACGTCAAGAGAAAAACACTGTGGCAGCCATATTGCTCTTAACACACACACACACACACACACACACACACACACACACACACACACACACACACACACACACACACACACACACACACACACACACACACACACACAAACACAGGCTACATATGAGTTGCCTCAGTCAGTCATACACAGTTAGGAGTCTCATCCACATTCTGGCTGAATGTCCGGCTCCTTTTGCTTCAGCTGACGTTGGCATGTTACACACACACACACACACACACACACACAGACAAACACACATACACAATCTCCGCTCTCTCTCTCTCTCTCTGAGGTGAAGCTTGATCAAAGGTGCGAGAATCTTAAAGTCAGAAACTCAAATTAATTGCCAAACTTCAAAGTCTTAGACAGAAGGAGCGAGCGAATCCTTTTTAATATCAGTCCCTCACGAGCGATATGCAGATACGTTATTACCTCATCGCATTCCTCATTCCCCCCCGAGGGAGGAGATGCAGTATTCTGATATATTGATATGAGGACGCGTCGGTAACTAGCCTCACTCTGATATTGCTTCTGACGTGTGATTGATGAACGACTGAATTCAATAAAGTAGAATCCAGTTTGGCAGACATGATGGAATTTGGGATGCAAACGTATGTGAAAAGTATGTTTTCTATAAGGAACAGTGTGTGTGTTAGATTGTGTTAGTGTGTGTGTGTGTGTGGAGGTAGGGGGGGGATCACGCTTATGAAAAATAAATTTCAAAAAGCCAGCATTACCCGTGCTCAGGCCCGAGCAGCAGCCTTTGCATTTCAATGTGAGGAGCAGCCTCCATTATTTATGATGCTTTACACCTCAAAACCACGGACCTGCCTCCCTCCACCTCGCTCGCTCGCCCCGACTCCCTCTCTCTCTCCCCACATCCCCATAGTAACCACTATAGCCCTGGGTCTCCAGCAGCAGAGTGAGCGGGGGGGGGGGGGTGCTGGGAGATAGACAGCGAGCCGTGGGATGGGTTTGACGGGTGACAACAGGAAGGAAGTTCAAATAAAACCGACTGGGACCAGCGGCGGGATTATCACGACAACGCCAAATTAAACATAAACATCTGTGTGGACCAGCGGTGGGATTCTACAGATGTTTCCCCCCCCAACTTAACGTTATAGTTAGGAGTTTGTTGGGTAATAGCAGCGGCTGTCACATCGGCGTCTCTCTGTCGTCCTGTCGGCGCCGGCGCCCGAGAGGAAGCAGAGTTTCATCTCGAACTGTCAGAGAATCCAAACTCAAGCGTGAGTTCAGATGCACCGACTCCTCCACAAAGAATTAAGCATCTTATTGTGAGATTAACAAAGCTCCACCAAGGCCAAACAGACACACAATCACACACGCCTGCTGATTGTCGTCACTCTCTGTAGAATCAACAAAATACCGCATTTTTAAGAAAGTAAAAAAATGTGTAATGGATTCTTCCCCGAGTTGCACAAATGAAAACTTTACGAGCGAGAGGAGACAACGGCTCCAGAATCAGATTAAAAGAGACAAGATGGGTTATAAATATTTAGAGCTGTTAAACAATATGATGTTCCAGTGTCACAGAAATCTGAAAGAGAAAGTTAATAAACATAACGGAGCCTGAGCTGCTGGAGAGGAGGAGGAGGAGGAGAACAAAGCCCGAGCTAAAAGTGAGTGAATATTGAACTAATTGCTGAAAAACCTTTAACCACGACGCCACAGTGTAAATAAAACAAGATTCCCGGTGGTGACCATGTTCGGTGCTGCTCAAATTCTCAAATCTTTATTATAATTATCCTCATTATGACCCATTATCTTTTATTTTATTAAATGCTGCATCTTCCCTTTAACTCCGGAGCTTCCGAGTCGTAGATATTTTGCTTTACACTCAGAAGATGATCTTTGAGGTTTGTGTTGATTTCCTACTTTGAAGCTTGAATAGCAACCTGCTCCATAACGCCCTTCAGGATCCTCTCTGTGGTGAGAACCCTCTCTCCGGAGCCGCACACATTATATAAAAATATAACATTCAAACTGAAGAATTATCCGCAGGGCCTCTACAGCCTTTCTCAATTTTTTTTTTTAAACCCGTCTGCTTCTCTGTGAATTGACTGAGAGCTCGGCGTCCTCATTGTTCGGATGCTGCTGCTCTGTGGCCTCTGCTCGCAGTTAAAGTGTAAAATGAAACTAATGTAATAAGCGCGGAGCCGGGGAAGAGACGAGTCTTTTCATGGCCGCAGATTTATAGTTGTCGAGTGCAGAAGAATCTCCATTTCCTGAATTAAAGCGGCGGACTGACCCCGGCCCGGCGACAGGAGTTGGCGAGCAGCG
Organism: Limanda limanda; assembly: GCF_963576545.1. Classification (NCBI taxonomy): domain Eukaryota; kingdom Metazoa; phylum Chordata; class Actinopteri; order Pleuronectiformes; family Pleuronectidae; genus Limanda; species Limanda limanda. The sequence continues at coordinate 20,489,129 of NC_083654.1, forward strand.
TTAGAACATCTGCCAGACATTAGTCAAACACGTGAGCGTCCAAATGATGGAGCTGCTGAGGGGGTTGTAAATTACAATGGGGAAGAGGGGTAATATCCATCAGTCCGTCCATCTGTGTGTGTGTGTGTGCTTGTGTGTGTGTGTGTGTGTGTGTGTGAGTCTGGACCCTCGGACAAAAGGCCTGCTGCTGCTGCTGCTGCCCAAAGCTCTGCTGGTCAGACGTAATGAACCTTACCCTAACCCCCCCCCTCTCATGCGCACACACACACACACACACACACACACACACACACACACACACACACATATAGAAACACACACTGCCCATCCCCCCGGTGTCTCTCTCTCCTCTCTACCTTGGCCTGCAGTGGCTGTGTCACTGCTAATATTGACGACACCCCCCTCTCTCTCCCTCCCTCTCCCTCTCTCTCTTTCTCTCTGTTCCCCCCCTCCTCCTCCCTCCCTCCCTCCCTCCCTCCCTCCCCCCCTGCTTTGGCCGGCAACCGCTGTTGTCCACATCTCACCTCATCCATAGTAGACAGTATTGATTTTCAGCACGGAAAATAAAAAAGGCCATGAATTTTAATGCCTCGCTGTCTGTCTGTCTGTCTGTCGCCCGCCCGCCCTCTCCCACTCCCTTAGTACTCATCTTCACCTCCTCTCTCTCTCTCTCTCTCTCCCTTTCTATGATCCTATCCTCTCTCTCTCTCTCTCTCTCTTTCCATATTTTTCTCATCCTCATTTTCTTTCCTGGGGGAAGGATAGTTGAGAGAAAAAAGTCAGGAAGCAGGTGGAGAGGATGCCGTGATGTTTGTGTTTGTGTGTGTGTGTGTGTGTCTGTGTGTGTGTGTGTGTGTGTGTGTTGGGTCATCTGCCATCTCCAACCTTATACAGGACCAACCTTGTTAACTAATCTCAGGGAGTGTGTGTGTGTGTGTGAGGGGGGAGGCAGAGCGAGAGGAGGGATTTGAGAGAATACCAATATTTGCAGAATTTGTCTTTACGTTTTATTAAAACATTAATCTGATAAAAAGTCTGCGTTGGATCATTATTTTGTTCAACCGCCTGAAAATGTATTTTTTCATCTGTATCACAAACTGGTCTGTAACGGTTTCACGCCGTCTCACCGCGGCTGCAACTGGATTTTTCCTGTTTTATTAAGCCAGCGAGTCGCCACTGGTGACCAGTTCATCTGATGCCGGCTAATGTGGAGTGAAGTGAGCAATAACAATAACAATAAAAAGACCCACAACACATCCTTATATATCCTGTAAATAGGGACTATTTTTCATTTAAAGGTTTTCAGGAAAACAATCATATTCCTTCTGTGTAATTTGATCAATATGAAGGTGGAAATCACAGAGAAAGAAATGTGTCAAGTGGGAACCCGGTGATTTCACCACTCAGGGAGCCGAAGAGGAAAGTGGCTCTTGCCATCGATGACGGGTTCTTTGCTTCTGTCGTCGTGGAGGAAAAACGGTTCTCGGGAAAAAAAGCGACAATTTTCTGCACCCGAGTGAGGATTTTCTTTGAAGGTTTTTTTTTTCCTCAAATTGTAATACCAGGTGTTAACGTTCACGGATCATATCTCACTTACTGCATAAACAACAAACTCTCAATTCAAGCAAACCACAGAGAAAATGATAAAATGATCAGGTGCACAGATTTCCCTCGACAGCAGCGCAATTTTACCAAATTTCCAAAATCCCTCAGATCAGTTCAGAAGCAGCATGTGAGACACACGTGTTTCCAAAATAACTGAAGCTGTAATCACGACACCGATCGGACACACACACACACACACTCTCCTGTGCAGATTAAGATAAAACCCAAACAGCGCAGAGATACAGCTGGAAAACAAATCATACCTGACTTCAAATATTTACCAGAAGTGAAAGAAAGAAATATGATCTGTCAAATAAGACACCTTCCACCAGCAGGGACTTTTCACCGGGTGTCACGATGTAAATCACAGAGAAATACAGAGAATGTTTGACAGCCTTTTTAGATTATCTAAATTTGAATGCTGCACTAAACGCAAATGAAAAAAATAAAGAGTCTGAAGTTCTCAATCGTGCTCAACATGAGATGTTTACAGAAATATAATGCATGTCTTCTGAGAGCTGAGGGACGTGCACAAAACAAACGAGATGGACCAGAGACATCGCAGCCGATAAATCACGAAGAAGACATCTCAACTATCAGGGAAGTTTTCTAGGGGCGACTTTGTGAATTAGTAGGAAACTCCAGGATGTTGTGTTTCCCAGGAACAGGGACAAACATCTGCTTTTGTCCTTTTTCTAAACACAAACCATCATCACAACCTTCCTCCCTCTGACAGACACACTGGACGAGTTGCTCTAGTTAAACTTCCCACTTAACATATCAATTTAAACAGCTCCTCTGAGTGTGTGGAACATAGAGAGAGAGAGAGACACACACACACACACACAAGGCTGTTATAATAAACACCACTTATTGGCCTGTTGTAGTCGTTTTGTATCCTCAGTGTTCAGTGCAACACTTTGTCAGAGCAGCAGCTGCGCACATCTCACAACAACCATTACCGGGCCGGCCGACTCCCGGCTCTTAGAAGTCAAGTCATTCTCCATTTGCTGCATAACCTTCAGGCCGGCTCCATCGCCTGTCGGCCGGGAAGCGCTCACAACAGACTCCAGCCCATTATCAGGAAGAATGCCACAAACACAGGCAGCGGGTTAAATGTCAGATGCCGGGAAAAATTGTCTTCCCACTTAATGTATCCTTGAACTTTGTGAGTCTCTGCATCTCCTCAAGGAATGTTCCCGTTCCACGACACAAAAACAAACCCACAAAACAACGCATTTGTATGTTTTGTAAGGATAATGCCTGTGGATTGTTGGGAGATATTTTGTATTATTATCGTGTGTTTGTTGGCGGCGGCGTGTCCTCGGCTTCCTGACAGCGCCGCGCCGGGACAATGGCGTTCTCTCTCTCTCGTGGTTATTGTTCGTGAATCGTTCATTCAGCGCGTTTATTCCTCACAAATGGAAGGAGGCTGAGTGGAAGAACACACGGGTGCAAACAAACGCAATAAGTGAGATGGGAAAGAGAGAGAAGCTTCTGCACAGGAACGCGATTTATACAATTATCATCCCGTCATGTTCTGTACGGAAACAGATTCTTCTCTTTGTGTAATGAGCAGAAACAGAAACAACAATGTGAAGCTTCATCGTTTTCTCTACGTTCGCTGGTCGCTGCTCGGAGGCATCTGTAGCTAGCTAGTTTCCCTTGGACAACAGCGTTCTTCTCTCTATCGCCACCTACTGGGCCCAGCATGCCATGTCATCTACAGAACGGTTCGTCCAGTAACAAGAGGGTCAGCGGTTCGATCCTCAGCGCCCGCCAGCGTGTCCTTGGACAAAATACTGAATAAGTGAGATGGGAAAGAGAGACGCTTCTGCACAGGAACGCGATTTAAACAATTATCATCAGATTCTTCTCTTTGTATAATGAGCAGAAACAGAAACAACAATGGAAGCTTCATCGGTTTCTCTACGTTCGCTGATCGTTGCTCGGAGGCATCAGAAGCTAGCAGAGGTTTTCCTCGCTCAATTGAAGAAAAGCTTCTCTCTATCGCCACCTACTGGGCCCAGCATGCCATGTCCGATCCCCAGCGTGTCCTTGGACAAAATATTGAACCTCAAATTGAACCAGAGTGGAACTGAAAGTGCTGATTGACAGCTGGGAGGTGAATGTAATCTGTAGTGTTTAGAACTCTGAAAGGTCCATTTGGACGAGAGAGGAACGGAGGAGAGACTCTTCATCCGGTGAGTGAGGACGTCATCCGTCCGTCCACAGCCACACAGAGAGAGAGAGAGAACAGGAAGGTGAATAAACACCTCGTTACAAAGAACGAGGACAAAAAACAAAGTGGCAGAGAAGCTGGAAACAGTGATGAGTCATGCTTCATTATCTCCTGTGTTGTGTGCAGGTGACGAACATGGAGAGAACGCTGAGAGGATCTGGGTCCACTGGTCCCCGGCTGTATTCTCACATGGACACGTTTGGACATTTTCATTTTATAATGGGTCATAATGAGGATAATTATAATAAAGATTTGAGAATTTGAGCAGCACCGAACATGGTCAACACCGGGAATCTTGTTTTATTTAAACTGTGGCGTCGTGGAAAAAGGTTTTTCAGCAATTAGTTCAATATTCACTCACTTTTAGCTCCGGCTTTGTTCTCCTCCTCCTCCTCCGACTCCTCTTCAGCAGCTCAGGCTCCGTTATGTTTATTAAATGTCTCTTTCAGATTTCTGTGACACTGAAACATCATCTTGTTTAACAGCTCTAAATATTTATAACCCATCTTGTCTCTTTTAATCTGATTCTGGAGCCGTTGTCTCCTAAATAAAGTTTTCATTTTGCAGCTCAGGAAAGAATCCATTACACATTTTTTTACTTTCTTAAAAATGCGGTGGAGCAACAGAGCAACTGAGTCAGACGTCTGGATTCTCACATGAAGCTTCTATGGACTTCAGTGCAGATCTGGAATCAGATTTTATTATCAAAGCCGAGGTGGATTGGCATTTATCTGTAATTGTCAACTATGAAAAATATATATTTCTAATCATTTCTGCACCACAAATAAAACTGAATAAGAGGCATTTATTTCTAGAATCCTTCAACACACACACACACACACACACACACACACACACACACACACACACACACACACACACACACACACACACACATTTAAATCCTCTGCCCGACACTTCCGCGCCCAAACAACCACAACAATCACTTTCCAGCTTTTCTCACTGACAATACACTTAAGACACCGGGAGCCTCCCGATCCTGTTAATCCACTCATCCACTCAATGTCAAGTCCACCGTCTGTGCGTCCGTCTGGCTGGCTGACCCAGGCCCCGCCCACCTTGACCCTGACCCTGCGACCCCAGCAGCAGCAGCAGACACCCCCCCCCCACACACACAGCGGAGGC
>NC_083654.1:20496621-20516621 GCF_963576545.1 Limanda limanda
ATCGTTACACAATCAGCCGGTGTGGTTGTCGTTAAACGAATCATTAATTAAAGTCATAAACCCAACACAAACCCAAAAGAGAAATAGGATTCACACGGTTTAACAGCAGGTTCTCATCTGAGAGTTCACAGGATCGATTCCCTCCGCGGGTCACGTGTCCTCGGGCAAGACTCCAACTTTCCGACCACTCCTCCGGCCTGACCCTAATAAATGTTTAATTTTTACAAGCCGAGATTATTAAGATTTACACAGAGGCCGTATATCGCTTGACAAACTTAATCACCTGCCGAGGAGCCGGATGAGATCTATCACTTTAATGGAGGAATCATGATGTAATGAGCAAAGGATTGTGGTTAATATAATTACACAGCTTGAGTGTGAGACGCCACATTGTGCTGGAGCTGAACCTCACGTTCCACCATTAAACTCTTCTGGTGTATTCTGGGCAGCCAAGATGTCGATTGTAGTAGTTGATGATGAAGGAAATGAACACGGACCCACTAACAAGTATAATGATGTTTGTTACACAAAGGAAGTACAGGTCAAGACGAGCTCTAGAACTCGGAGAAATCATCCAGGCCCAGTGGTGTACAAAGTACTTGAAAGCCATACTTGAGTAAAAGTACAGATATCTTACCTGAAAGTGACTTCGGTAAAAGTAAAAGTCCCCCATCAGAAAAAGACTTAAAATGAGTCTTAAAGTAGCACATATTAAAAGTACTTAAGTATCAAAAGTATCTGGTGTTGAAATGTACTTAAGTATCAAAAAGTAAAAGTACAAGTACCACAATTAAAAATGCAAAGTGATTTTTATAGAAGGCCTATACAGACACAAAACAACCCAAAATGTTTCTCCACAAGATTTATCTCAACTGACTGAAAAATTATAACAACAATATGAATATAATTTATATAATGTATAATTTTACCAATTCCCTAGATGCTGAGGTTCAAATAGTGAAGACCTAGTGCATCTGAACTTCTAGAGACAACAAAGAATCAACTATAAACAAGTGCCTCTTGTGTCTGCCCAAGAAAATTAATAAACCACAGAATAACCACTAAAACATTCTGTAAATATCAATAAACATGGAGCTCTCATCAGAAGTAAGAGTAAAGTAAAGTACATATATGTGAAAAATCTACTTAAGTACAGTAACAAAGTATTTCTACTTCGTTACTTTCCACCACTGCCCAGGCCAAATAGTGAAGTCTGACCAGCCGTGGTCTCACACACATTTACATAGAGAGGTTAGTTCAGGTAACACGCCGTCCCACATAGGGCCTTCTGCCCAAATAAGGAGATGTTTTTGTACCTGAAGATGGAAACACACTGGTCAAGAACCTTCCTTCTGCACCCATCCCTTAGCTGGTCAGAGATAATTCCCTAAAGGTCAAAGATCATTTTGAAAAAGGCAGAGAACTTCTAAAGTCAACAACTGGAGGATTCTCTGAGAATGTCTGAGAGTCCAGAAGGCAGGTATCATAAATGTAAGCCTGTCGTTATGTTTTGAACACAAACAAAAATGATCGAATCTAACGAATATACGACACTCTTTATTCAGAGTTCACATTACAAACAATAACCGAACGGCCGAGCTGACTTCCTGTTTCCTGAGCTGACTTCCTGTTTTCGAGCTGACTTCCTGTTTCCTGGCTCGACCACGAAGTCCACGCAGGTGCAAACACGCCGAACACTTTGTCTCCTGACTGACACACGGTGTGAATGAGCTGCCATGGCGACCGTGTTCCCTGACCCCGACAGGCCCGGCGCCGCCGAGCAGGCAGCACAACACAACCCGTGTGTGTGTGTGTGTGTGTGTGTGTGTTGGGAGAGTGTGTAACCGAACATGACGATGGTCACCGTTGATCCCTCACTGCCTCGGGCCAACACCGGCTAAATGCACCTCACTCAGTCAGCGAGACACTGACATTAATAGAGGCTCTGCTCAGCTGTGTGTGTGTGTGTGTGTGTGTTTGTGTGCGATTGTGTGTGTTTGTGAGTGTGGAAGCCACGCAGCCAGATAGCGATAGCCGTGCAGCTCCAGCCACCGTGGTAAAGCTGCTGCGTGGCGTGTGCTATCGCTGCTGCTGCGGGGGGGAGATAGACGGGAGGATTGGGCCGTGCAGGCCGGGGTTCGTTCGCCCATCAACCCCCCCGAGAGCAGAGAGGGAGAGAGAGAGAGAGGGAGAGTGCTGGGCCTAAATGCAGAATCTCCTCAGCTCTCAAACCCCCGAGGGACGCCGACACAGGGCGCCAAGCGGACAGCGGGTTTACCATATTCATACCAGTCTTTAGAGAGGAGGAGGAGGAGGAGGAGGAGGAGGGAGAGGATCTTCACCTGTCCCATTTCCCTGCTGCCACTGGATGTGGCTGCACCAGTTCGCCCCTAGGGGAAACCATTAAGGAGACGCTGGCTCACTCCCCACATTTCTCTCTCCCTACATCCTCCCACCCTCCCTCCTTCCCTCCCTCCCTCCCTGCCTGCCCCACATCTCCCTGCCTCCCTTTTTCACATATGAAGTATGAAGCCTCTCTCATTCATTCCATATCCACACTAATAAGCCCGGGTGGTTCAGCCGAGGCCGGAGCTCAAATCCAGCAATATCTCACCCGTCTCTCTGTGTGGAAGTGGCAGGAATCAAAGCGGGGGGGAAGGGGGGAGTCGGGGGGAGGGGAGGGGGTACAGCTGTAAATGTAAACAGCCATTTTGCAGGCGCAGGTCCTGATGAAAGATGTGTAGCTGCTAAAAAGTACAACTGCTGTATCGCTGCTGAAAACCAGATTCATATCAACGGCTTTGATTGAAGCAGAGGGAGAAACCTGTGTGTGTGTGTGTCTGTGTGTGTGTGTGTGTGTGTGTGTGTGTGTGTGTGTGTGTGTGTGTGTGTGTGTGTGGGTGTGTGTGTGTGTGTGTGTGAGGATTGAGATTTGTCAAAAGATTTGTTTAGATACCCGTGTGGAATGAAGTGCACGGGAGTCCAGTGTGTGTCCTTGCTCGTGTGTGTGTGTGTGTGTGTGTGTGTGTGTGTGTGTGTGTGTGTGTGTGTGTGTGTGTGTGTGTGGATTCATGCAAGTGTGTAAATAGGTGTGACAGCAGTGGCTTTGTGTGCGTGTGTATTTGTGTACATGCACTTCCCTGTGTGCGTCTGAACTGTGGGGATTGAGGTGGGGAGTGTTAGAGAGAGAGGGAGAGAGAGAGAGAGAGAGAGAGAGAGAGAGAGAGAGAGAGAGAGAGGGGCGAGCGGGCTAACAGATTCATATCCAATATGAAGAGGTTAAAGTGACGAGTCCAATACCCCCCCACAGAGAGAAGAGAGGAGGAGAGTGAGATGCAGGAGGAGGAACAAGGAGGGAGGAGGGAGGGAGGAGGAGGAAGAAAGGAAGGAAGAAAGGAAGAAGAAAGGAGGAATAAAGGAGGGGTGTAGTACAACAGATTAATTTCATTTCTGGACTGAGCTTTTCTCTGTTGAAGGAAAAAATGCAGAGGATAATAAAAGAGGATAAAAAAAAGAAAAAGGGAGGAGGGAGGAGGGGGGGCAGTGATAAGGAGAAGAGGGAAAATAAGAGGAGAAAGAATAAGGAGGGTTTTTTTTTTCTTCTCCTTTATCTGATGGAGTAAATGTGTGTGTACTGTATGTGGGAGAGATTGGAGCCATAAGAGTGTGAAGAGGATTGTGTGTGCAAAACTGCTAGTGAGTGGGTCTAAGGGGGGGGGGGGGAGAAGAGGGGAGGGAGGGAGGGAAGAGGGAGGGAGGGTGGGGTGGGGGGCTCACAACTCCACAGTCCGACTAAGACGATTTAAATCACGAAGAGAAAACGGAGACGACTCCTCAACTTCCCTTCTTTGAAAAACACACAAACCAGAAAAACGATATCTTTGAAACATATTTTTGTTTCCGCTCGTTGTTATCGTTTTTTTTAATAACAACAATATCCCAGCGTCAAAAAATACAGGTTCTTACGTGGGGAAAAGAATATAAACTCCCACCAAGTTTCATGGAAATCGAGTTGGTAGTTTTTGCGTAAATCTGGAGACAAACCAATAAACCAACAAACCAACAAACCAACAAACCAACAAACCAACAAACCAACAAACCAACAAACCAACAAACAAATAAACCAACAAACAAATAAACCAACAAACCAACAAACCAACAAACCAACAAACCAACAAACCAATAAACCATTAAACCAACAAACCAACAAACCAATAAACCAACAAACCCATAAACCAACAAACCAACAAACCAACAAACCAACAAACCCATAAACCAACAAACCAACAAACCAACAAACCCACAAACCCATAAACCAACAAACCAACAAACCCATAAACCAACAAACCAACAAACCAATAAACCAACTAGAAGAAGAGGAACCGGAGCAGATCTGGTGTAACTTTATAATATTGTATTTTAAAATGAAATGTAGATAGCCTGTTATATATTTGAAGACCAATGTCGTCTGTATGAATATGAGAATGAAAGAACAAGGAAATGTGTTGGACAATCTGAAGTGGTTCATAGCTGTTAATATTGAGGAGATATAATATATAGTAATTGTTGATTTTCAATCGTGAATACTGACGTCTGTAAACACAAACTTAAATATATATTTCCCATATTATAACACTCAATCTTGCCAGAAGTGCCTTTTGATTACTTAATGCTTTGTGTACTAATTTCTAGTTTTAAACTGTGTGTGATTGTTTAACCTTGACACAAAATTGTCGTCGTACAAAACGCCGTTTGCTCTTTCCATCCGAGCGACACCCGATGTTTACCGTTAATGTTCCAGGTGAAAGATTCCTGCTATCACACTCCAGTTATCTATCTATTTATCTATCTTTATGTTTTTAAAGAACCCGCTGTAGAGAAAATGAAGCCAAAATATCCGCGGAAAGGGGCGGAGCCATCTTGTGCTGCAGCGGTATCAAGGCCCTACTGATACATGCAATCGACCAATCACAGTCAAGGATCTGACCTTTTAAAAACCTATAAAAACGGACATGATAGCGCTTAAAGAAAAAAGGAATCCAAATCGTCTGGATTGCCCCCTGGTGGCTGGTGGCAGTACAGGTCAGAACCGCCCATCTCCTCCATGTTAGCAGAGAGTCAAAGGTCACACTAAATGATAAAGATGGTTTCTGTTGCTCTGATGTTTCTTTACGTGTTCTCCACTCTCTCTATCTCGAAGAATAAAAAACGTACAAGATGGTGGCACCAGTTTGGCTTCAGTTCTGTGAGGTGGAAACACGTCGGCCATCTTTATTGTAGTTTCAAGTTGCTCTGATGTTTCTTCACGTGTTCACGTTCACTTTGCTGCATCACTTCCTCCACTCTCTCTATCTCGAAGAATAAAAAACGTACAGGATGGTGGCACCGGTTAGATGCGTCGGCCATCTTTATTTTACACGCCAAACGTCGAGGAGACAACGCACCAGATCCTCCGAAGACAAATATTAAATCTTGATAAAAACATACATGATAGTGCTTAAAAAAATTGCGTTTCAGGATTGCCCCCTGGTGGCTGTAGGCAGAACCGGTCGAAAACCAACCCATCTCCTCCATGTTAGCAGACTTAGCAGAGTTCACATTCAATTATAAAGATGGTTTCTGTCGTTTCAGGTTGTTCCGATGTTTCTTCACGTGTTCACGTTCACTTTGCTGCATCACCTCCTCCAGTCTCTCTATCTCGAAGAATAAAAATCGTACAGGATGGTGGCACCGTTTAGACACGTCAGCCATCTTTATTTTACACGCCAGACGTGGAGAAGAGAAATATTAAATCGTGATGATTATTACAGCTTATTACACGTTCTCCTGCAGGATCTGAATCTCCTCCTGAAGCCTTGGAGCTCGTCAGCACGTGTGGGCGACAATGAGAGTGAGTGCATGTATGTGTTTGAAAGTGTGTCTGTGTGCAATGTGTGTAATGTGTGTAGTGTGGGGGGGGGGGGGTTACTTGAGCATAGCAGATTGAAGCACTAACCGGAGCACTCAGATTTATTAAAAAGGGCCGGACCCAGCGCCTGTCCACCCCCCTCTCTCTCTCTCTCTTCGTCCTCTATTGTTGTCACTTTACTTCTGTCTCCGTGCATACACACAGCCCCCCCACACCCCCACCCCCCCCCCCACCAACCCAACACACGCCACCCCCGACCCACCCACCCATTCTGCATGATATTATGCTTTTCACTAAAAACCTTCCTGTCCGTCCTCCCCTCTCCTCTCCTCTCCCCCTTCTCTTCCCCCCCCCCCACGTTCATTACCATAACTCCTGTCCACTAAATTAAATTGGGGGGGTGGGGGGGGGGTTCTAAATCTCCCCTCGTCTCCCCCCAAAACCAGCGCTGACCACCGGCCGAGAGGAGGGAGACAAAAGAGCTGGAATCCAATCGGACTTCTGTCCTCTGGCTTTATTAACTAAATGTATCAGGAAGAAACGCATTGTTGGCACACACACACACACACACACACACACACAGTGGCAGACATGCAAAAAGGCCGCACAAAGGACACACACGCGCTGGCTCTGCGTGTGTTGTGTGTTCGATACAAACTACGTTGGCGAGAATGAAACGTCCCTGCGGCGCCGCGAGAGGAGAGATGACATTACAGCGCCGCACATCAACATGCACACACTCTGAGAGCAAAGTGTACTCGAGCACGGAGACACACACACACACACACACAGAGACACACGCACACACACACACACGCACACACACACACACACACACGCACACACACACCGTTCTGGTTATCCACAGCTTTGTCAGTTTAATCTGGATGAAGAAGCCGGAGCTGGTATCAGAACTCACTGACTCACACCTCCATACAAATGTGTTGTGTGTGCGATCACACACACAGACACACACTGGCTTCATTATGGCACAGACCTGTGAAGGAGGACAGGAACCTTAAGCCCTGCTCGCTCTATTCATGCAAGAAGGGAAACAAGATCACTGCCTTCGGGTTCGCACAAAAGAGGAGCGCTTCTGTGTGTGACCCGACAGCCGCTGACAGACATGAGCAAACGAGTGAAGAACTCGGAGCTGAAGAAGATCCACGACCTTCTACACACACAGAGAAGAAGAAGACCTTCAACCTTTGATGCCACGCGTTCGGATTATACCTGCGATTCTGGAACTGAGTAAGAAATTAAATCACGATATTTATCTCCTGAGGACGTGTCTCCACCCAGAAGCAGATCCAGTGTTTCCCTGTGAGGACCTGAGATGGACACTGGTCCGAGGTCAAAGGGTCAAAGATCAAACTCTGCTGCTGATCAGGATCTGGGATTAACGGCCTGAGACGATTATTAAATCCTTTCAGTCATAACTGTGAAACTCAGTGGGTTTGAAATCTCGAGTTTTAATTTCGAAGTGACGTCGGGTCGAGGAAGCAACTTCTCAAACACACAAATTTCTTTCCTTTGGTTTGAGGAACTTTCACTTTTTGAAAGTGTTTCAGAATTAACTCAAGAGGCAATGTAAGTGCTAATAAGAGCAAAGACACAAAAGTCACAAGTTCAACAACCACACACCCACACTTACACACACACACACACACTTACACACACTTACACACACTTACACACACCAGTGGCTCCTGTGACACCCTATTATTCTGCTTAATTAGCAGGTGACCACCGGCCCTGACCTCAGACCAGCCGCTAATTAGTTAAACAGCCTGCGGGCCTCTCTCTCTCTCTCTCTCTCTCTCTCTCTCTCTCTCTCTCTCTCCCTCTCTCTCTCCACCTCCCCAAACAGCCGCCCGGTGGAGGTGACTTATCGAGATGGAGAGAGAGGAAAGAAGACGGAGAGGAGGAAAGTGAGCCATATGAGACGAATGAATAGGCACACGGTTCTTTATGGTGTTTGTGTGTTTGTGTGTGTGTGTGTGTGTGTGTTTTTTGTGTGTTTGTGTGAGAGCCTATTGACGGACACCTTGTCGGACAAAGGCCGGCGCACGTTGAGTGCATTCGATCAGAGCTGTGCATCGGTGTTAAACCAGAAAAGGTCCCTGCTGCGTCCAGGAGTCATTGTTTAGCGGGGGCGCAAAATGGACACTGGCCTGTATATACACACATACACACACACACAGACACACACAGACACACACATGCAAGTAATGACTCAAGCCATCAGGGAAACACACACACACCAGATAGAAGTACCTGGTAAGTACACGGGAGGTACTCTTCTCGTGTTTACATGCACAGACGTGTAGGAAACAAACCCACAGACACACACACACACACACACACACACACACACACTTACATATGATTGTCGATTACATACCCAAAGACAGCGAGACACACAGGGCAGTCAAATATAGCCTGAGTGCAGCCAATTGAGCCCTTAATGGTCTCTGTGACCATCAAGAGCACAGGAGCAAGACGCCTGTCCAATGGTGTGTGTGTGTGTGTGTGTGTGTGTGTGTGTGTGTGTGTGTGGAGGGGGACAGTGTTTACCTTGATTCCCTCTATGTGTGTGTGTCTGATGGCCTCTGAATGTTTCTACGGTAACACATCTGGTCCAACACGAGCGCGTGGGAAGGTTTTTGTTTCATGTCGGCACAGCAGGAGGAGTCATGGTGCGAAACCATTCCTTTCATCTGTGTGCAATAAAGATCAACAGTGTGTGTGTGTGTGTGTGTGTGTGTGTGTGTGTGTGTGTGTGTGTGTGTGTGTGTGTGTGTTAACTGCTGCAGACAAAGGTTTGTACACATATGAAGGAAGTGTGTAGTATGTGTGTGTGAAGTCAGCTGGAAAACCTTTTCGTTATTTATCTGAACAAATGAAATAAATAAAGTCTCAAACTATTGGAATTCTTTGACGTTTTATGATTCATTTATTTGAAAGAAATGTTTAATTTCCTTGCTAATGTAATAAGTTGTAATAAAATAAAGTTAAACACACAATCCCTTGAGCACAAGGAGAAATACACAACATGAAATGTGAGGTTTCACACTGGATCAAGGGAAGTGTAGTAAAAAAAACAACAAAACAGCGAAGATGAAACCTGTCCACTGACTGTACATGTACATGTGAAGGTGAGCTACACAAAAGACACTACAGGTGTGTGTGTTTGTGTGTTTGTGTGTAAAGACAGCGACAAACCGTAATTACAAACTGGTTTAACAGTGTGTCAGTGTGTATGTTTATGGTCTGAACATATTTTAAATACACATGTTTCAAACAACGAGAACAGAAAGAGTTTGTGTGTGTGTGTGTGTGTGTGTGTGTATGTGTGTGTGTGTGTGTGAGTGTGCGCAGGGCCGACCGGTGGGGGTGAGGCAGCTTAACGCAATAAAGCATGTTGTATTGACATCTGTGTTGTGTCTATTGATTCCCCATTATGGAGCTAACAAACCTGCCTGGACGCTTTGTCATTCGCAATCACGTTAACACCGAGACTCAGCAACACACTGCCCCTTTTAAAATCTGATCCATACACACACACACACACACACAGACACACACACACACAAGCAGGTGTCTTTACATGCACACATTCTCACATTCCTCCACATTCACCGCGATCTTTCATGTCCACACACATTCACACACACACACCTCGTCCACCCACGCTCACGTTGGAACCACAAATTCTCATGCGCACACTTAAACACACACACATGGCGGCGGGGGGGTAGTCAATGGCGGCGGATCGATAGCGGTGGAAGGTTAAAACCACTCACACAATGGGTGGCTATGAGCTGCTCGTGGTTTCAGATAAACCACACATGCCGGTTTGGATCCATAACCGACCTCAACGTGCAATTATTGAATCGTCTACCTTTCTGCTGGCTCGCTTACACCCCCGCCACCCCCCCCCACACCCGGCCTGGGCTCACACACACACAGACACACACACATGCAAAAAGGAAAATTCTCTCTTCATACACCCAAACAACTGCACACACACTCACACAGACACACACACACAGACATAGTTCAGATTCCTTCTCCCTCTCACAGATTCTTTCTGACCTGCTCATTCAAAAACACACAAACCTGCTGCATTCACCGCGACACAACCACAGACACACAAAGACAGGCTGAACCCAACCTGAACACAAATTCTTTGCCTTGCACAAACACACACACACACACTCACACACACACTGAGCCAATTAATCCAGGCACAGGGGCCTTTGCTTGGGCCCGGTTCTGGGCACCACGAGGTGAAGATCCTGGGTGTGAGTGGAGGTAGTTATCGAGCAGCACGGAGCTCTTTGTGTGTGTGTCTGTGTGTGTCTGTGTGTGTGTCTGTGTGTGTGTCTGTGTGTGTCTGTGTGTGTGAGCTAAAGGTCTGTGCTTTGAACTGCAATAAAAAAGTTTCTCTGCTCTGTTAAACAATAGAACAGAATCAAAAGTGGACAGAATGAGACTCGGATTCAACCTCATACAAAACCTTCTTTGTGTTGCTTTTCCTGCTTGTTGTGTTTGTTGTATTTTTAATATCACCTAAATTAAATATCTTATATCTTCTTCAGGGAACTCGCTGTGTGTGCGTGAAGCCTCGTGACTTCACATCGTTCACTAATGTTTTTACGAGCGTGTTCACCAGTAAACAGACCAGAGAAGCCGATAGCAGAACAAACAGGTTTGACCTGAGAGGATGAGAGGCGTCTTGGAAGAAACCGACATAAATAAACCATCTCCTCCACCAGACTCGTGCCGTCTCTCTGGAGTCTGGCAGCTCTCAGCTCTATGTGGGCCACACCGGCCCCGGAGGATTTTACTGCACTGTACATAAAATGAAGGAGCATTTAGATTTCCTTTGTTGTGGTGGAGAGCCGGGACCGGGGGGGCGGCGGCTACAGGTCCCTCTACTCCGCCCCCCCGGCTGGTCAGATCTCTGAGCGCCGCTAAGGAGAAGCTGCTTGAGTCTCTGTTGGTGAAGATCTGACACCGAGAGTGAAGGAGAAACCAGTCGGTCAGGGAACCAGTCGGTCCAGAAACCAGAAACAAGTGTGTTAACACCAGAGAATTCAAGGGGGAGATGGACAAAGGGGAGACGACTGGGAAATTATGTTTTATCCACTTGCTCCGGAGAAACCAGTCAGTCCAGAAACCAGTCGGTCCAGAAACCAGTCGGTCCAGAAACCAGTCGGTCCAGAAACCAGTCGGTCCAGAAACCAGTCGGTCCAGGAACCATTCGGTCCAGAAACCAGTGGGTCCAGGAACAAGTCGGTCCAGAAAGCAGTCTGTCCAGAAACCAGTCGGTCCAGGAACCAGTCGGTCCAGGAACCAGTCGGTCCAGAAACTAGTCGGCCCAGGAACCAGTCAGTCCAGAAACCAGTTGAACCAGTCAGTCCAGAAACCAGTTGAACCAGTCAGTCCAGAAAACCAGTCGGTCCAGAAACCAGTCGGTCCAGAAACCAGTGAGTCCAGAAACCAGTCGGTCCAGACCCCAGTCGGTCCAGGAACCAGTCGGTCCAGAAACCAGTCGGGCCAGAAACCAGTCAGTCCAGAAACCAGTTGAACCAGTCAGTCCAGAAAACCAGTCGGTCCAGAAACCAGTCGGTCCAGAAACCAGTGAGTCCAGAAACCAGTCGGTCCAGACCCCAGTCGGTCCAGGAACCAGTCGGTCCAGGAACCAGTGTATTAACACCAGATAATTCAAGGATGGACAAAGAGGAGACGACTGGGAAATGATGTTTGATCCACTTTCTCCGGTTCAGTGTGGACACAAAGAAATTAAAAATACAAAAACAGAATATCATCAAAGATATATGATGTCATTAATGTTTCCTAAACAAAGCACAGGCTTGATTCTGCAGCTGTGAAGTCTTTAGCTCGACCACTTCACAGCGTTCAGTCACCGAAAGAACTCGAGGTTGAAAAGCCGACGGGTTTTTCTGTGGGTTTCGTGACCTCAGGAATCTACTCACTGATCTCAGGTCTGTTCACTCAGCAGCTCGGGGGGGGGACGAGTGTCAAGAGCTGATGAATCAAGGTTTTTCCTTTCATGCAGATACTGATATAATACTGATAATAACTGAATAATGGTTCATGTGTAGTAATAGAGAGACTGTTTCCTGTTGGCAGCTGGTGAGTCCGGGACAGTTCACCAGCCTCACAGAGATTTATCATTAAAGCAATTACATGAAAAACGTGCAAAGAAATGAGTTGTTATCGTTTCTCGGAGCGTCAGTGAGGCTGAGCTGAGGCCAGCAGTCTCACACTGTGGTGTTAAAGAGTCCAGCCGACAAAAAAACACCATAAGCTCCGAGTTCAGATCCGGTGCAGATCCACTGTCTGCTGGCGTCGGCTGTTTAGCACGTCGCTCTCTCTCTCTCTCTCTCTCTCTCTCTCTCTCTGCTTCTCCACTGACCCTCGCTCAGCTCGTCTGAGACTTCTGACACACACAGACACACACACAGACACACACAGACACACACACAGACACACACAGGTGCAGGGAATCGTACAGACGCACACATGCACACCTCGGTCAAAGGCGCAGATCAGACACAGGCAGAGAATTGTGGGTAACAGACTTAGCTAAAGTGGCTTATGGGGCCAAACCACACAGGGCAAATCCAATTCTACAAGCTGCCTGTCCGTAGGGAGGGAGAGAGGGAGACAGAGAGGGAGAGACAGAGAGGGAGACAGACAGGGAGACAGAGAGAGAGAGAGAGAGAGAGAGAGAGAGAGAGAGAGAGAGAGAGAGAGAGAGAGAGAGAGAGAGAGAGGAGGGAGACAGAGAGACAGAGAGAGAGGGAGACAGAGAGACAGACAGGGAGACAGGGAGGGAGACGAAGAGGGAGACAGAGAGAGAGACAGGGAGAGAGACAGGGAGGGAGACAGAGAGAGAGACAGGGAGACAGAGAGGGAGACAGGGAGAGAGAGAGAGAGACAGAGAGGGAGACAGAGAGAGAGACAGGGAGACAGACAGGGAGAGAGACAGAGACGGAGACAGACAGGGAAAGAGGGAGAGAGGGAGAGAGGGAGAGAGGGAGAGAGGGAGAGAGGGAGAGAGGGAGAGAGGGAGAGAGGGAGAGAGGGAGAGAGGGAGACGGAGAGACGGAGAGGGACAGAGAGGGAGACAGAGAGGGAGAGAGAGACAGAGAGAGGGAGAGGGAGAGAGAGACGGAGAGGGAGACATAGAGAGAGACAGGGAGACAGACAGGGAGAGAGGGAGAGAGGGAGACGGAGAGACAGAAAGGGAGACAGAGAGACAGACAGAGACAGAGAGGGAGACAGAGAAAGAGGGAGTTTGCATTTTATTGAAAAGGCTTTTTCGTGTCAAGTGAACACTTCACAGAAACAAGAGAGAGGGAGAAGAGGAAACAGAGGATTGTGTGTTTCTTTCTCTCCAGAGATTAAGGATGAAAGTCGGAGAAAAGAGGAAGGAAACAGAGACGGGGGGGGGGCTCTCCTGTTTATACGCTCTTTATTCCTCTCGTGTGTATCGGCTGCTTATCACAGCAACACGTTAAATAAAGAAGAGACCCTTTCGTCTCCTTCACCCACTCGTCTCCTTCACCCACTCGTCTCCTTCTTCACCCACTCGTCTCCTTCACTCACTCGTCTCCTTCACTCCCTCACTCGTCTCCTTCACTCCCTCACTCGTTTGCTAAATCGTTTCCACTTGTTCCTCCTCTTTGCATTAAACACTCTTATTCAAATGGGCGGAGCCATGTTTTATTCATACACGTTTCATCATTAATGCACTCGTCCGTTTTTTCATTCAATTTACTTTCACCTGTTAATTCACCGAACTGATACTTTAACCTCCTCCTTCCCTTATTATTCATTTATTCACTCGCTCACTCACTCGTTCTTTTTACTTTAATTTCTTAAAGGACCAACAGGGAAATTGACCGCCTCCCCCCGCCCCCCCCTCCAGTGGTTATATGTCGCCTGTCAGAAGCGGCTTCATTAAAACCTGGATCGTTTCTCTCCTCCTGACACCTACTTAAGGTGATAGCCTGGATTCCCCCGGCCTGGCTCGGCACGGCTCGGCTTGGCTCGGCACGGCTCGGCTCGGCTCGGCATACAAACCGACCCTACCACCAACCCCCCTGTTTCATCTGTCATTTCAAATTTCCGCCTGGATGGATTAAGGGGGTATAGGGGATGGAGCCACTCAGATATGTGCACACACTCCAGCACACACACACACACACACACACACACACACACACACACACACACACACACACACACACACACACACACACACACACACACACACACACACACACACACACACACACACACACACACACACACAATGTTCACATGGAAAACGCCGACCAGCAGGTTGCAAAGTTTAGAAAAGAGGTGAAGAAAAACGTCCACAGTTGGGAAGACGGGTGGATTAAAAACAGGTGACCTTTGACCCCTGGCAGATCACCAGGAAAACACACAAAACAATTCCTGATATGTGCCATAGCTCTTTTATATAATGTGATCACACACATCTATAACATCCAACAAATTCATTTCCACTCTTTAATGCCTCCTTTAATAAATGTGTTGATATTAAACTGCACAAACAGCAGAGAAGTGATGCAATATTATACTGGTAACACTGGTAACACTGGGATGAGAGAAGGATGAAACATATTGATCTGATTGAGCGAGTCACAGCGATTATTAGGAATTAAAGAGTTGCTTAAGACATGATAAGGTCTCCTCTGGGATTATAACCAATAATCAGCATTAAGATAATAATTCCTTTATTAGGAATGATAAACCTGAGGGTCTTTATTATAGCGTTTAAATCTCAATCTGGCAGGATTCATCTCTTCCTCTCTTCCTTCTCTTCTCTCTCCTGAGCCAAAGTTTTTCCTGCTCATCCCGACGTGGCCTCAGCCGCAGATCAATAACTCTCTGATCGATAGATGACAATGAACATTCCTCCCTAACCCGGCCGAGGAAGAGTGAAGAAGAAGAGAGGAGCCAGGAGACGGGAGAGGAGACGGGAGAGGAGACGGGAGAGAGAGACGGATGGGACGGAGGTGGAGACGGATGGCCATGAATGAAAGAGGGAAAGATGAGGAGAGCGTGGCGCCTCTGAGAGACGGTGATGGATGCTAATGAGGAGGATATTCATGCACCCGATTCTCTGGGTCACATTATGGATTCATACGCAAGTAAGTATTAAACTCTGCTTTATTTTAGCAATAAAAAGTAGGTGAGCCATAGAGATATTTAACATTCAAATTCTCTTTTGAATGAATTAAACAACTGAGTGAATTCAGAGTCACTTGCAGAAGAAGGAAAATCACTCATTCATAAAACAGGTTGATTATAAATTGTCCACAAGCAGGTGAAAATATCTCAAGTCCTTGAATTATATTTATGTTTTATTTTGAAATTACACCTCTTACATTACAAAGCTCTTTGAGATGTTAAATAACTTTAATTTAGCAGAATATTACAATTCAAACTTGTCAAATTGCTTCTTTAAATATGAGAAAGTAGAAATTCTTTCACTTTTATTCTAGTGAAATTCAAATTTAAAAAAAAGAAATTCTGTTATTTAAAAAAAAAGGTGAATAATTTTGATTAAATCTAGTAAATGTTTGAAATGAGGTGGAGGGATGAAGCTGCAGCTGATGACCCAGGGTTCGGTTGTGTGTGTGTGTGTGTGTGTGCACGGCGGCAGTGGGGGGGGCACTCACCGGGGCTGGACCGTGGAGCCAGCGAGGACTTGAGTCTCCAGGCGCTGAAGTCGGACGCTGTTCTCTGAAAGACGAAGGGGACCGGCAGGGGGACAAACATGGTCCTCTGTCCACCTGGGGGTCTGTCCACCTGCTGGGGGTCGTCGGTGTTTTTGTTTATTTTAGTCTCACTTTCCTTTCTCTCTCGTATCCGTGCTTGGTGGTCTCTCTCTCTCTCTCTCTCTCTCTCTGGGGCTTCTTCTTCCAGGTGGATTTTGGTCTTTCCTCTTCCCGGGGATGGAGCTCTCTTCCCGGACTCACAGCTCCATGTCTCTGGGGGGACAGATGGTGGTCGTGGTGGTGGTGGTCCTGATGGGAGTAAACCAGTCCGGGGGGGGGGAGATAAAGCTATGGGGGGGTTACTCCATGCAGGTGCCTGGACAATGGACGGGATGTGTCTTCATGGCAGCATGTGGATCTGCTCCTCTCGGGATGGAACCAGGACGCGAGTAGTCTTCTCCTCCTCCTCCGGGTCCAGGAGGCTGTGCGTAAAGATCGTTCTCCGCCTCTCCTCTCCTCTTCCTCCTCCTCTTCCTCCTCCTTCTCCTCCTTCTCCTCCTCCTCCTCCGCTCCGCTTTGGTTCAGGTTTGGAAAAGACAGATTTCTCCTCCTGCAATGACATGAAAAGTCTCAAACACTCACTGAGCACCGGGTGGATCCTCCTCGGGATGAATCTGTTGCTTCTGTTCTTTCTAGCTCTATAATTTAATTTTTGGTTCCGGTAAATATTTGCTGCGAGAAATACACAGCACGCAAAAGGATTGATATGGTAAAAAAGATGGAAATAATAAACCAGATAGTAAAGTGCACGTCTCCTCCACGCACGCTCCTCCTGTCCGACTCGCTCCTCCCTCTCTCTCTCTCTCTCTCTCTCTCCCTCTCTCTCTCTCGCTCTCTCTCTACCGAGGGTCACTAATTAGAGCCAAAATCAATAGATAAATAAATGAATAAATCCATATCAATAAGTGCACCTGTCCTGGCCCAGCGGTGAGATGACGAGGGGGGGGTGGTGGGGTGGGGGGGGAAGCGGGAGCCCCTTTTTATCCTTTTCACGCTGGACGGTCTTTTCTCTGCTCCTCCATCCGCCGGTCCTCCTCTCTCTCTCTTTCTCTCTCTCTCTTTCTCTCTCTCTCTCTCCCTCCCTCGCTCCGGCGTGGATCCGCGTCCCCCTTTGGTTTCTTCTGGGAACCCCGGTGGTGTGTGTGTCCGTCCCCGTGTAGCCCTGAACGCAAACTGCGGCCGGGAGACACACACACACAGATAGATACCCAACCCCCCGGGTTTGTGTTTTGTTTTTTTGAACCCCCTTTCCCTTCCCCTCCTCTCTCTCTACCCCCTCTCTCTCTCTCTCTCTCTGCACCCCTCACCCCAGACACACACACACACACACGCACACACACACACACACACACACACACACACACACACACACACGCACACACACACACATAAATACATACATGGTTTATACAAACCCACTTTCTCTGTCTTCCAGTGGACAAACACTTATTTATTGGCTCTTATGGATTATAGAAGCCAAGTGTAAAGATGTTGGACAGAATACACAAACACACACAGACACACACATTGACTATACATTACAAATAAAAACCCCACTTTATGTGGTTCACTTACATATTCAGTTTTATGAACATTTATTGGCTCTAATGGTTATTTTATGTGTACATTGAAGTATATGCTGAGAATGAAGATTCACGTTATAGAAGCCAAGTGTAAAGATGTTGGACAAAATACACACACACACACGCACAAATAAATACATATATGGTTTATACAAACCCACTTTCTCTGTCTTCCAGTGGGCAGACACCTATTTTTTTTGGCACATATTTGAATATTTATTGTCTCTTATGGATCTTTACATAATATGAAATAACACATAGTGAGAATGATAATTAATTATAGAAGCCAATTGTAAAGATGTTGGACATAATAAACAAACACACACAGACACACACACATTGACTATACATACAAATGGAAACCCCACTTTATGTCGTCCATTTATATATTCAGTTTTATGAACATATATTGTCTCTAATGGTTATTTTATGTGTATATTGAAGTACATGGTGAGAATGAAGATTCACGTTATAGAAGCCAAGTGTAAAGATGTTAGACAGAATATATAAACAAGGATTATGTTCAAGTATATTTCATCACAGGCTGAAACATATATATAAACTATTATGTATTATATTCTATAATAGAGTCTATGTTGAAACACTACCTGCACACACACACACACACACACACACATATGGCTCTTATGGTTCTTTTTAATACAACGTGTTGAAAAACATCATATAGTGAAAATTCCCAATGAACGTTACAGAAGTCGAGTGTAAAGATGTTGGACAGAATATATTGACGAGGATTAAATAAAGTCCATTTCATATCAGGCCTGAATCTCTAAGAGACTATGTTGCATTACTGAGAGTGTAACACATCCACCCCTACACACACACACACACACACACACAGACACACACACACACACACCACTATAATCCCGCTACAAGACTCTCGCAGATCCAGCCAATTGATCTTCTGATTACTTCATTATAATGAAGCCAATAATCACATCATCGCCGGCCTGCGAGAAATCGATCTGCTCTTCACAATGTGCGGACATGGATTCGGAAAGGGGGGGGGGGGTGTGCTTTGATGTATATTTCAGCAGGTGGACACCTCTCTCTCTCTCTCCCTCTCTCTCCCTCTCTCTCTCTCCTTTCTCCCTCTCTCTCTCGCTCGTATAGATTTAGGCTGTGTCTGGCCTATGCAAGGTCACCTGCAGCACTCAGCCAATGAGCCCCCCCCCCCACACACACACACAAGAGGTGAATAATCAAAACCTGCAGAACCTCGGCTGTTAAATTAGTAATTATACTGGCGTGCGTGCGTGCGTGCGTGCGTGCGTGCGTGCGTAAAGTGTGCGTAAAATGTCAGAGTCCAAATTGTGGATGTGCGTAGTTTCCCATTAAGGCTCGAAGAGAATGTTTTAGTTGCCTCTGTGTGTGTGTGTGTGCGTGTGTGTGTGTGTGTGTGTGTGTGCGTGTGCGTGTGCGTGTGCCCCCCGGCCATCCCCTCTCCTCCGCAATCTGCGCTGCGCATTTACACCCAAGATTAGCGCCACCATAGATTTTTTTAAATAGAAAAATCTATGCGCTAAATATCGCAGTCAATAAAAGAAAATCGACCAAAGCTCAGACTCTCTCTCTCTCACGCACGCACACACACACACACACACACACACACACACACACACACACACACACACACACACACAGACACACACACACGGACACACACACACACACCTCACCTTCTCACTTCGCGCTGGGACCGAGCTGTTAATAAGTTATCGATCAATTATGGCCTCATATATGGAAAAGGCCTCGGGCTCCAGCCGATGCTAATGTCTGGGAAGGGAGAGGAAGACAGATCAAATATAAATATCTGCTATAAGGATAAAACACGATCCTCTCACTTCACAGCTGCAGTACTAGTACTACCAGTACTTCAGCAGCTGATGGAAAAATAGACTTATAACTTTGATAAAGTACTTCTTATCCCATGATCATTAACGTCCCCGCAAAACTGCTGCTACTGAGCTGGACTATACTAGGGTCACTGCAATATACTACAATAATAGTCAGTACTCGTGAAAATACTACAAGTACTTGTGCTCTTTTTGTCAATTAATGTAAATGCCAAAGTTTAGTAGAACAGCTGATAATACTACTACAATAAATCCTGCAACTGTTTGTACACATTAAAATACCACAACTGCTCCCTAATACTACAACCATGTTTTTAAATTCAGATTGCATACTCCCTCTTTATTATTTATCTATATTTTTACTACTGTGGCTATAACTACTACTAAAGCAACTCATATCAATACTCTGACTAATACAGACCTGTTGTTAGTACTTCTCAATACCTGCTGATATTTGTATAAATACTATGACTACTTCCATCGCTGCTGTGGCCTTTACTACATCGCTACTTGTACTCTTCTTATAATACTACTGCCACTTTTGTGAGTACTTTTTGTATTATTTGAGTTGTTTTATTTTATTACTACTACTAGTGCTGCATCTGTTAATACTCGTACCAATACTGTGGCTATTACTGCCCTCTACTACAAATACTAGTGCTCTATAATGATACATCAAACAGATATATTTATACTACTGCAGTTTCTAGTAGTACCAGTGCTGATGTTAATCCTGCTGCAGCCTCAATAACTATTATTATCACTAATACAGTTTTCTCCT
>NC_083654.1:20521621-20581621 GCF_963576545.1 Limanda limanda
CATCCCCTCGGTTCAACGTGAGACTTTCATCCTCACAAACAGAAGCATCCTGGGGCTTGAATTCCAAATAATTGACGATAAATTCAAATTAGGTTAAATTCTCTCCTCTGTGGAACATGACACCGTCTGAATCCAGATGTTTAGCAGCTGGCAGATGGGAAAGAACGACAACTACATCTTCCATGTCTACAGGGGAGGAACATTTCCGGGTGGTGCATCACTTGAATAAGGCGCTGGAGACGAGAGGATGTGGAAGTTGGAGTGAAGTCGGAGTGAAGGGAGCGAGAGGAGATGGTTGTTTTTTGTTTGTTAGACGCCTCCTGCGAGTTGTAAAGTCTGCCAATAAAAACACGTGTGTGTAAAACGTGAGTGATGGAGACGACACAACACAAAGACACAAAGACACAAACGTTCCTGACGGCCGGTCGGAAAGAGAGGAGGCAGCAAGAGGAGATCTGGCCACGCTGCGTCAGGGTTAGGTGTGTGTGTGTCTGTGTGTGTCTGTGTGTGTGTGTGTGTTATAGGGAGATGCTGCTGGGGTTGATCTGGGGCCAATCAATAGCAGCAGGCTCTTCCTCCGACCCCCCCGACTTCCTCCCGGCTCGGCCTCCGGGTGGAAATCAATGGGCCGGGCCAATAACTCCAGATGTGTGTGGATTAGTGAACTGTCAACTAATCAGAGAGTTAGTGAGTCCGACACCGAGCTATTAACCTATCGATATGACACTTGGCTCTGACACACACATGGATATATATACGTATTGATGAACACACACATGGAAACACAGTCAAATGCCTGAAGTGTGGCTGGCACGCCGCGGAGAGTTGTGTGTTACGTGTGTTACGTACACGCACATGGACTCATTGTGGTGCAGTAGATGTCTTATCTGTACATTGTGTTTTATTGATTTAAACACTGGTTGTAGGATTTAATATTGGGTTTTATTTATGTTTCACTTTGACATGTGAACCACTGGAAGCAAATAATTGTGGAATTATTAATACGACTTGATCGTCCACACGCACACAAACACACACAGACACACACAGACACACAAGTGGTGACATTTTAAATCATCGCGTAAAAATCAGGGGAAATAATTTAATTTGACTTCCCAAATTATTTTAACATGTATAACCAAATATATAACATTTTATAGAGATTAAGTAAGTTACCACAATTATAACAGATACTCTATACTAACACTTAAGAATAGTTTGTTATAGATTTTATCATCACTGTACAATTCAAACAAATATATTTAATAGAGAGTAAATTAAATTGCATCAATAGGAAAAATACTAAAAGCTTTGTACTTTGTACTTCACTGTAAATACACAAGAAAGATGTGAAACTCTTAAATCTGTTTTATTTTGATATGTATATAATAATCAGAAACACCGTCCAGGAATAAAAAATAAAACTCCAAGTCTATCTGAGGACAGGAGAACGTGCTGATCTCTATTCCGAAGTCACAGCTCATTTAAGGATCATTTCAAACAGCCATCATTCACTTTTACTACGCTGCGTTGACCTTTGACCTCCGCGGCGCTAATGGCCGTGCCGCTCGCTGAACCAGATATTCTCAATGTATTCCATTGTTACCGGCTTTGTACGTCTCCATATATCAACTGTTTCACCAATGAATTCATATTGAAGCTGGAGTTGATGGTAAAATCCATTTGTTTGAGCCTCAGAGTAAAGCTGCGGCTCCGTGTAGAGTCGGTTGAACTTTGTGTCTTCACCTCTCGGAACCTTTTCTCACAAACTGTTTGATGCGCCGCACGTTTAAGTCCTGAACATTTGTGTCAGCTTAAAAAAAGGTGAGTAATCTCTGCATAGAGAGACGCAGGCTAAGCTGAGTTTACGCTGCGCTACATCCCGGCTTTATCCACGATTCATTTCCCCGGCTCCTCTGTGCTGCTTTAGCATGCAGGCCCCTCTGATCTTTTCATATTCTCGTGTTCCTCTCGTATGGAACTACCGGCTTAGACTGTGTCAAGGGTGCCGGTTCATTCTACATTATTCACTTCTATTCTTCAGTCCTCTTCTACTCTTTTTTTTTTTCCCGGGGAGCAAAAGGAGATTATTTTGGGGTAATTCCATTGAAACTGCTCTGAAATAACTTGACTTGGCATGTGCCTATACAAGGCTGCACAAAGGGCTGAGGAATACTATTCAGTGATGGACAACAGGGCTCCTGTGTGTGTGTGTGTGTGTGTGTGTGTGTGTGTGTGTGTGTGTGTGTGTGTGTGTGTGTGTGTGTGTGTGTGTGTGTGTGTGTGTGTGTGTGTGTGTGTGTGTGTGTGTGTGTGACGGCTGAAATGAGGGAGAAGAGAGACAGAACGAAATCACCTGAGAGAAAAATCAGACAGCTAGGGAGCAGGAGAAAAAAGGATGAATGAGCAGCAGAGAAACTCGTGGAAAATAATAAAGTGTTGAGAATAGAAACAAAGGGACACACACACACACACACACACACACACACACACACACACACACACACACACACACACACACACACACACACACACACAGAGAGAGACCAGTTACATGTTTTCAATTCATTCAGAAAGTCACAATTTGTTTATTCATAATCTTCTCACAATAAGTTTTTGGGGCAACTTCAGATTCGGGGGAATTATCCCTCGACTAATATTTTATGGAGACGTGTGTAAAAGTGAAGTAAAATAATAATATGTAAATTAATATGTTAGAAGATTGAAGGACAATAAAACAGATGATAAAATGCAAAGAGAGTGAAAAAGAAACAAAAGAACGAGAGAAGAAATAAACCAGGAATCGGAGAAGGTGAAGAAGAAATGGCGGTGGAGGTGGAGGTGGGGGTGGGGTGGGGGGGGCGGCGAAAGGCTGGTCCGCACTGTTGTCTAATGATAAGAGCTGCAGAGAGAAAGAAAGACAGGGGGGTGGGGGGGGCTAAAAGAGAGAGGAATGGAGGCTGGTTACAGTGTTAAAGTCAGCAATAGAATTGGTAAGGATGGGAGGGTGGAGGGAGGGATGGAGGGAGGGATGGATGGATGGGTGGAGGGAAGGAGGGAGGGAGGGAGGGAGGGAGGGAGGGAGGGAGGGAGGGAGGGAGGGGTGGAGGGATGGAGGGATGGAGGGGTGGGGGGGTGGGTTCATGGGTCTCCCACACACACACACTCCGGATTAGGAAACATATGCAGTGGAGCAGCGAGGGATTAGGGGGTGAACGAGGCTGGAAGGAGGAAAAGAATGTTTTTTGGGGAGGAGAGGAGGGTAGGAGGAGGAGGAGAGGAAGGGAGGAGGAGAGGAGGAGAGGAGAGGAGGAGGAGGAGGTAATGAGGAGAGGAGGAGGAGGAGGGGAGGGAGGGAAACACAAGTGCTCGGCCAGGCGTATTTCCACCTTGCTTTCATCCTCAATCCTCCTTCCTCTTTCTCCTCCTCCTCCTCCTCCTCCTCCTCCTCCTCCTCCTCCTCCTCCTCCTCCTCCTCCTCCTCCTCCTCCTCCTCCTCCTCCTCCTCCTCTTCCTCCTCTCCTCCTCTCCTCCTCTCCTCCTCTCCTCCTCCTCCTCCCCACTACTCACCTTCGTCTTTGAAGCTCCAGGATGACGAGACCGGTGTGAAGGAGACGCAGGAGGAGGTGGAGCAGGAGGAGATGCAGGAGGAGGAGCAGGAGGAGGAGCAGGAGGAGGAGCAGGAGGAGGAGCAGGAGGAGGAGCAGGAGGAGATGCAGGAGGAGACGCAGGAGGAGACGCAGGAGGAGGTGGAGCTGGAGGAGACGCAAGGAGGAGGTGGAGCTGGAGGAGACGCAGGAGGAGGTGGAGCTGGAGGAGACGCAGGAGGAGGAGGAGCAGGAGGAGGAGCAGGAGTAGAAGCAGGAGGAGGAGGAGCAGGAGGAGACGCAGGAGGAGACGCAGGAGGAGGTGGAACAGGAGGAGACGCAGGAGGAGAAGCAGGAGGAGGAGCAGGAGGAGACGCAGGAGGAGATGCAGGAGGAGGAGCAGGAGGAGACGCAGGAGGAGGAGACGCAGGAGGAGACGCAGGAGGAGACGCAGGAGGAGGAGCAGGAGGAGATGCAGGAGGAGACGCAGGAGGAGACGCAGGAGGAGGTGGAGCTGGAGGAGACGCAAGGAGGAGGTGGAGCTGGAGGAGACGCAGGAGGAGGTGGAACAGGAGGAGACGCAGGAGGAGAAGCAGGAGGAGGAGCAGGAGGAGACGCAGGAGGAGATGCAGGAGGAGGAGCAGGAGGAGACGCAGGAGGAGGAGACGCAGGAGGAGATGCAGGAGGAGGAGCAGGAGGAGACGCAGGAGGAGGAGACGCAGGAGGAGACGCAGGAGGAGACGCAGGAGGAGGAGGAGCAGGAGGAGGCCGCACAGCCTATGACTCTCCAGCTGAAGATATTTGCAGCAAACAGGAGAAACATGGAAAATAAATAATGTTAGAATCAGTAAAAAGCTTTTAAGTGATGAGATTCAATTCAATGGAGGGAATAACACACGAGTTAAAATCACTACAATGGATTTCACGTACATATTAATCTCTATAATTCTTCATAATAAACTGGAACTCTTGCATCAATAAATAGCAAAGAATTACATTGTGGGATTTTATCGAGAAAATACCTGTTTTTCAGACACTCACGTAAACCGGTGCTCGGAAGCTGAAGTGAACTTTACAGCTTCTCTTTGCGTATTTTTTTATAGGTATATATAAATATGTTAAAATTAACAATACAACAATAGTAATTTAAGAATTTTATTGTCTACGGTTAGATGACATTGAAAGGAAAGAAGGTTTATGATGTCCGGTCCGGGCGAGTTCAGACTTACAAAAACATATCTGGGTTTACACAGGTGAATCTTAAAGAAAATCGCTTCTAGACAAACGTGTAGAAAATAATTAGAAACTCTCTAACGTGAAGATTCTCGATACATTAATGTCTTATAAAATAAAGTAAATAAACTCAAACGTGCATCATATGATCAAAGGCTACCGAACACATCTCACCGTTCTAAAATACAAATACTGAACAAATCTATCAAACCTATTGAGCTTTAATCTGAACGTCACTTTATATTAATCACAATAGTAGATCGTTAAACACATGGAATTATTTTTGATTTATGATTCTATCCACAGAACTATATCTCTAAACACGTCTGTGGTCATTCAGCTTTTTCTTAATATTTACATTTTGTCCATTATGTCCAAAATAAAATTAATTCCCCTTTACGGTGAATAATTTATTGTGCGAGTAGAAGAAGTTGCTGCGTGAGGACGTCCACTTTATATAGGTGACCTTTAAATTTAAAGGTCTGTAAGCTTGTGTGTGTGTGTGTCTGTGTGTGTGTGTGTGTGTGTGTCTGTGTGTGTGTGTGTGTATGTGTGTGTTGCAGCGGGTCACAAAGTCAAGGTCAGGTGATACTTCCCGGGGACGGAGGGAGAGAGGAGCAGAAGAGACAGAAGACAAGAGACGAATGAAACCAGACAAACCTGCAGCGACACACAAATCTCACTTTCTCTCCTTTTATCCAGTTGTTGTCTTTGTTTAAAATATTTTGCTTTAATTGTAATTATTATAAAAACAAATCTGTGTGAATTCAGACACTAAAATAATAGATTTTCTTTAAATTTAAATGATCTTAAGCCCCGCCCACCAGCCGGCTTCAATAGACGTAATATTTCACTTCTTCCTTTCACCTCATCATCCACCAAATTTCTCTCTCTGTAAACACCTCCCTCCGTCTGCCCGCACACACACACACACACACACACACACACACACACACACGGAGGTCAACCTTTGGTGGATGAGGTCAGGCGTCTGGGATGAAGTTGACCTTTGACCTGCAGGTCGCGATCGCCCGCTTACATCCTAACCAGCTGGACAATGAGCCGGCCGGTGCAACATCACTGTTTCTGTTTGTGTGTCTTTGGAGTGTGATCACGTGTGTGTGTGTGTGTGTGTCTGTGTGTGTCTGTGTGTGTGTGTGTGTGTGTATCTATAGGTTGTATGTTTTCCCGTTTGTGTGTGTTTTAGTGATGTTGTTTTATAATATCTGCAAAAGTGTGTTAGTGTATGTGGTTGACCGTATGTGTGTGTGTGTGTGTGTGTGTGTCTGTGTGTCTGTGTGTGTGTGTCTGAGTGTGTGTGTTTATACTGAACAATTGGATTTACTTCCTGGGTTTTCCATTGATGAGTCCCGTCTTTTTAGTCTCTCGGGCAGCAGCTCATCACTTCCTGTCTTCTTCCTCGTTCGGGGTTAATATCTCATTAACTGCTATTATCTCCACACCGGTCGCCACGGCAACAGCCCGCAGGACCCGAGCTGACCACTCCCCCCCCCCTCTTCAGCCTGCATCCCTCGGATCAGACAGGCAACGACCAGATTATTGGAAATCAATCGGGGGGAGTTAGTGTTTCCCTGACCTCCCAAGTTTCATTTCCACTATTTATTGAGGAACGCCGGTCAAACGCCAACGATGGCGAGGTTTACACAGACGTCAATACGCCGCCATGACCACAGTCGATAAGCAGTGGGTTCCATGATCGTGGTTAATCATTCGGAGGTTCATAACTCAGACCTGAGCTGGAAGTCATGTTGTGACCGACAGGAGGATGTGAAGTTCATATTTATCTGACCGGGGTTGTAGTGTGTTCTGCTGACGGGAGGATTTTAAAATATATTTTTAAAGTAAATCCAGACTAAAGTATTACAGATGTGACAGTAAAAGGTTTATCAGAACAATCCTGATCTGTGTTTTCATAGCATAAATATCTTTACTACAGCAGAACTAAAGTATTTAATCAATATTGGATGATGATGATCTACTATTCTCCCTGATAACAGAAACATTCCAGATGAGAAGTTAGGAAAATCTAATATATGTCTGCAATTATAAAATTTCATATGAACAGTTACAGGGTTTTGTATTTAGAACATACATAGAACAATATGGTGAATTTATCTTCAAACACAATAACAATCATCATCTCGATCTATTTTTAATTTAAAGAATACGGATGCATTTTTGAGGTGTGATGGAAATCCGGAAATACAAGAGGCTGGAAACACCAAAGTTATCTTTATGTATTTTAATCAGGACTTTCTGCAGAAAGCATCAAACACAGAGAGTCACAGGGATCAGAGAGAAGATGGAGATCAGTCAGATACAAGGATCTGATACAGGAGGACTAAAGGCTGTCTCTCAGAACCAGTTCAAACTGGTTCTGTAGGTGCAGGTCAAGAGAGGAATCCAAACACAGACAACCGATTCTCACATGTTTCCTTTGGAGATGAGCAGACATACATTCCGTTCTACGGAGAGTAAATAAGAGGATAAAGGTTCTGACAGTTTTCAGGTCATAGACAGTTCAGACCATAAAACAGCTCAGGTCATAAAGTATTTAAACAGTTTGTATATATATGTAGATTCAGGTCATAAAAGACAGGGCTGCAGAAAGTTACTTTCCAACTACAAAACAGTTTTCAACCACACTTTGTTAATTTGTGTCGATACAGATGCATCAGAGCCGAGTTCAGCTCCAGGTCCTGGATCCTGCTCTCAGACCTCCAGGTGACCTTCAGCTCACAGGTGACCTTCAGCTCACTGCCTGGGCCCAGTGGGGGGTCAATAGGTCAGTTGGTTATGTTTTAGATCATCCACCTTCGAGGTAAACAGGTTTAAAACAGTCCAGCAACGTACAGGACCGCACCAGCTCCTCTAGCAGCTCCACCATGTAACTTTATCACAGATTCTGAGGTTTTCATAGAAATCTGCTCTGAGGGTGAAAATGTATTTATATTCTTATCCACCAAAATTATCCATTTCTTAAACATCAGATTTCCAAGTGAGATTTGGTGTAAATTGGTGTGTTTTTGTCCCTTTAAGAATAACAAATGAATCAAATAAAGTAAAGCTACGTCTGTCGTTATGTGGAAATTAATGATTTGTACAAGAACGTCAATCCAGGGAAATTAATATTTTCGTCCTCCAAAATCACCAACATCTTATTCTTCATGTAAAGTAGTTTCGCCCTTTTGCTTCACATATGATGCATCAAATTACAAACTGAGATTTGGTTAGAATCATTGTGACTTACAGGACAGAGTTTAATGTGTAGAATGGAACTTGAAATGGTGAGTGAGTGGGTTGTTTACAGAGTTTTGTGGATTCCTGACACACAGGACGAGCAGGAATCACCCGGTTAAACCCGTTCCTGTAGCAAAGCAGTCGTGTGGTTAACATGAGTATCTTCTGTGAGCTGGCGTCGCTCCGGGTTGGTCGACGCTCTCCTGCAGAATCAGGACGTGATTCACAGGAAACCAAACCTTCACAGCTGGAGATTTCCCTTCACTTGACTTCCGAGGCTCAGGAGGAGAAACCAGTGAGTTATCATCTACAAGCTACTTACCTCTAATTACACCCGGCTCCTCCTGATGTCCGCCGCGGGCTGATGAGTTGCTGCGGCGACGGCAGAGCGGTCGGCTGACCTCTGACCCCGGGGTCAGGGCGGCGGGGCCTGGCTGTGGGGCCACAGATGACAGAAGGACCCCCCCCACCCCCAAATTGATGAAAAAGGCAATAGAGTCTGTAATAAAAAGGAAACAGAATGGTCTCAGTAGCAATAACCATGTTTTTGTTATTCAGGTTTTACGATTGGAATCATTTCCAGGTCGATATAGTTACAATTTCTCCTGAATATTAGGTCATTTAAAGAGAATTTTGTGTATGATTTAAGTGCAGTAACACATTTTTACCAAAAAGTGAAACTTGACACACATTTAAATTCTTCTTTTTGTTTTTCTCCAGTTAAAACGTCATTATTTTAGGCCTTTAAATGTTTAATTTATCTATATTAACACTCTAACTTCAGGAATCAGCCCAAGAACCAGGAGGTTGAATTTACATTTTTAATCTCATAATCACGAGTGACATTAAAATCTAATATATATAATATATATATATATATATATATAGATATATAATTGTGCAGCTGGAGGCAGCAGAGTTCCGTGCACGTCAGGGAACACGTGGCCGCGCAGATATGAAGCTGCGTTATTATTCATCCATTCAGATGAAAATCAAACCGTCGAGATTCAGACAGAAAATCGATGGAGGACAAATGGACGAGTGAGAGGTTTTGATCATTTTCAGCCACAGTGAGGAAATATTATTATTTCTCTTATTTCACAAAACAACGTTAAAAACTACAACATAATACGCATTATTATTATTATTTAAATATATTTTCAATCATGCAAAAAAAACAAATTCACTAAATGGATTAAAATGTAAATATAACGTATTTCCTGTTATTCTTTTACACCGTGTTTTCTTTTTCATGTAGATAATTTATTCATAAATTTAATTTCGTTTACTTTCATGTTCCTGCTTTTAATAAAAAATATTTCCTGCCCTGATTTTCAACATTTGACTTAATATTCCTTCTTCACTTCTTCAGGTTCTTCTTCCTGCGCATGGACGAGCATTTACATGTAATGCATAAATAAAACAATGATCAAAACAAACTTAAATATTTAAAGAGTGAATAGATCCTGAATGAAATCCTGTTATTTAACATTTATTTGAATTAATAGTAGAAAAAAAACACATTTTACACCGGTTGCGGCTGATTTGCATATAAGCAAATACAGATTTATCTTTGAAATTGCAGGAAACATATTAAACGTGTAGAAATTTCTAGAGATCAGACTCAAGTGGGCAACATTAAAAAAAAACATAACCGAAACGTAACTACTTATTTTAATGAACGTTTTAAAACACTATTAAAAATTAAAAGAAGAAAATTTTGAGATTTCAGGAGAAACACGTTGTTAGTTTATTAACTTGTGAAAATACGCAGATCAGAAATAAGCTGAACTAAAATACTAAATAAATATACAACTAATAAATCTGTTTAAAGTAAGAAAAGCTTCCGCTGATTCCTTCTTTGGTTTATTGATCACAGCGAAAACAACGATGTGGTTTAATCTGTTTATTTAAATAAAGTCTTTTAGAATAATTAAGGTAAGTTAGTGTTTTTAATAATTTGACTTTAATTCAAAGGAAACATTCGGTCAGAATTTTCATTGTCATTCCGCGAAGGTTCAAAGTTCAATCTGAGGTTTAAAGAAGAATTAAAAGGATTAGGTGGGACTACAGGCGCGTTCATGTGCGTGTGCGTGTGCACGGCAATGAACTGAACATTGATCCGTAATTATTGGTGAATTAAAGGGATCAGTGCGACGCGTGTCCCTCTGTTGTGTGTGTCTGTGTGTGTGTGTGTGTGTGTGTGTGTGTGTGTGTGTGTGTGTGTGTGTGTGTGTGTGTGCGACTCAAGATCAGGGTGAAAATCCCATTGACCTACGCGTGCGTGTGTGCGCGTACACATCCCTGACCAATAGGATTTCCATTAATTTACCTGCAGCCTCAGAGTTTTGGCAGCAAAACCAAACATATGTCACGGATCTGGATCAGTGGGCGTCAGGAGAGAGAGAGAGAGAGAGAGAGAGAGAGAGAGAGAGGGAGAGAGAGAGAACAGGCCATTGTGTGTGTGTGTGTGTGTGTGTGTGTGTGTGTGTGTGTGTGAGTCTGTGTGTGAGTCTGTGTGTGTTGTAAAGAGATAGAGAAGGACAAACCTGGATCATAAAATAAACCGATATGGGAGCTTATAATGAAAAAAGGATGATACAGCACAAATGGTTGCTCTTAATTTAGTGGAGCTCCCTCTCTCTCTCTCTCTCTCTCTCTTTCTCTCCTTAATTGATTTCTCACAATTAACTCAGTGTGTTCATCGATTTCCTACGCGACCGCCCAACAACCGCCTGGAGATCGGCAACCTCATTATTTCCCCGTTAATCCCGAATAACTACGAGGTCCACGTTCAATACCAGTTAGACTCAGCACTACGTAATCCCGGAGGGGGGGTTCAGTTCAGGAGCAGGAGTACTACACTGGATGAAACAGAAGAAGAAGAAGAGAAAGTGAAGGAACACAATGAAGCTTCTGCGAGTCAAGTGAAAACCATTTACATGTTTCAGGAGGAAGTGAAATCACCTGAAACCTGCAGAGGAGGAAGAGAGGAAGAGGAGGAAGAGGAGGAGGACGAGGAGGACGAGGAGGAAGAGGAGGAGGAAGAGGAGGAAGAGGAGGAAGAGGAGGAAGAGGAGGAGGAGGAGGAGGAGGAGGAAGAGGAAGAGGAAGAGGAGGTCTGCAGGCACCAGCTCCACCAGCAGCTCCACCATGTAACTTTATCACAGATTCTGAGGTTTTCATAGAAATCTGCTCTGAGGATGAAAATATATTTATATTCTTATCCACCAAAATTATCCATTTCTTAAACATCATATTTCCAAATGATAAAGTGAGATTTGGTGTTAATTGGTGTGTTTTTGTCCCTTATGAATAACAAATGAATCAATTCAAGTTAAGCTCTTTCTGTAGCTATGTGGAAATGAATGATTTGTACGAGGACGTCAATCCAGGAAAAATTTATATTTTCATCTTCCAAAATCACCAACATCTTATTCTTCATGTAAAGTAGAGTTTCACCCTTTTGTTTCACATGTGATGCAACAAATTACAAACTGAGATTTGCAGATAATCAGTGTGAGTTGTCCCTTGTGAAGAAAAGAAAAATGAAGTAAAGCTTATTTGTGACCTTGGAAACAGCAGTTGACAAAAATACAAATAATTAATAACATCTCACCTCAAGAACCATGCATGTGAAGCTGTGAACGTGTCGGAGCATCTTCATCCGTTTGTAAATAAAAACTTAAAATGTATTTGTATCTGCGGAATTATTATATTATTATCTATAATAATTTAGCGAAGATCAGACTGACTGAATGAAACAAACAAAGAGAGATGAGAAAAGAGTGTAAGTGGAGAGGAGATAATAGAGTAGAGTAGAATAGAAGGGACGGGGGGGCAGGAAGGACAGAAAGAGAGTGAGAGGGGAGGGAGGGAGGGAGGGAGGGAGGGAGTTGATGGTGTTGGTCACGGGGGGTTAAAAGAAGGAGGCGTCCAAAGATTGTGAATTAAACGCTGTGAGGCCCTGTGTCCTCGGCACGTGCACCGGGCGACCGAGAAGAAAGGGAGCTGAGGCCCATCTGGCAGGAAGAAAGAGAGAGAGAGAGAGAGAGAGAGAGAGAGAGAGAGAGAGAGAGAGAGAGAGAGAGAGAGAGAGAGAGAGAGAGAGAGAGAGAGGTATTAACGCAGCCAGGTGTTTAGGGGCTTGATTCCCTTTGGGGGTCAGGATGGTGAAGAACCCACACAGGCCTCATTGTGAGGTGAGGTGCTCTTTAGTGCACGTGCTGAAAGGAGGAGGAAGAGGAGGAGGAGGAGGAGGCGCACACACACGCGTGAGGAAGGGCAGAGGAGGAGGAGGAGGAGGAGACAAGTGAAAGCAACTCTTCAGGAATCAGTGTAACGACGTGAGCGCCGTCCGACTCTGTCCTTCACAGGATGATTTCTATACACCCCCCCCCCTCTCTCTCCTGCACACAGCATCTTAGCTGTTTCCATGGCAACGGAGTTGAGACTGCAACCAAAAAAAAAAGGGGAGGTGTGTGTGTGTGTGTGTGTGTGTGTGTGTGTGTGTGGACGACAGCAGCAGCAGGTGATGAGGCTCAGCAGCTTCAGCATCTTCAGGGGAAAGTGATTTCTCTCCTGTCTAATAAAAGTTATATTGAGGAGAGAGAGAGAGAGAGAGAGAGAGAGAGAGAGAGAGAGAGAGAGAGAGAGAGAGAAGAACAGATGCTGTATAAGCGTCATTAAAAGAGGAAGCAGAGAGAAGAGGAAGAGGAAGAGGAAGAGGATGAGGAAGAGGAAGAGGAAGAGGAAGAGGAAGAGGAAGAGGAAGAGGAAGAGGAAGAGGAAGAGGAAGAGGAAGAGGAAGAGGAAGAGGAAGAGGAAGAGGAAGAGGAAGAGGAAGTCCTACCTGACAAACGTGTGTGAGGAGGAAAGTGAGAAGAAGTGAAGTGTTAAAATCCTTCAACTGGTTTAAGATGAAACTGCACTCGTCCACTTCTTCTCTGTTTACACAACAATACACAATATGATCTCATTTATTTATATAAAGGTACTTTGAGGTTGTGTAGATACACGTCTCTGTGTGTTGCTCTGTTACACATCTGTTACACATCTGTTACACATCTGTCTGTCCCTGGTTCCCTCATGTGTCTCCTCCTGAGGACGGAGTTTGACTTGAAGTTACAAAGTGATGAAGAGGAGAGAGATGAAAACAGGAGAAAGTTGATGAGTCAGAAATCAGATTCCACAGAAGATATAAACAGAACAAACGTCAAAAGGCTTTGTGATAAAAAAGAAGACGTTTTAAAAGACACTGAAGACGTTTGATCTTAACAGAGAAACTGTTCCACCAAGAAAAGATCTGTTCACCCACAAGAATAAAATATAAAATCAAATTAGCAGCTGTATAATAAAAGAAGCAGAAGCAGTAAAGTGACACATATGGATAAGTATGATAACTAAAAATAACTAATATCAATTTTTCACAGCGTATTTAAATAACTGATACGACAGATATAATTCCACAGTGTTTCACAGGATTCACATCCTTTATTCAATCAAATTAGATTCTATATCTTCTATTTCTACACTGTGTTAAAGTCTTTCCATGAATTCACGTCTTATTAAAGAGAAAAGACGTTTAAACACATTTGGTGAAGTGAGCTCAGACGACCATTTGGTTTTACTTTGCTTTATCGTCTTCTTACTTGTAAATATGGATCATTAAAATTTTTAAAACATATTGGAAATAGAATTCAAACCTAAACCAATGACGAAAGAATAAATAAAAATAATCTGTGAGTTTTGATAATAATCTGAATGATTCAGAATTTACAAAAATTAAAACAGAGATTCAGAACATTTGAGAGACTTCCTTCCTGTTGACATGTTGCTTTCCCCCTTTCACTCTATAAATACATATATAATCTACAATTTTTATTCTTCACATTTTGTTAATTTTTTTGTATATTTTTAAATTTTCGTTGCTGCTTTAAAGAGAATTTCTCCATTTGGACTCAATAGAGAACATGGATGTTTCCATCTCTCTCTGTATCTGCGGATCCATCTCACTCTTTAAGGAGATATTAATATCTGTAATTTACCACATGATCTCATTAATCCTAAAATTAAAGCTCAAAGTTAAAAAAAACACTTCTCCTGCCTCGGGGAGTCGAAGAGGAAACGGTTCGAACCCGGAAGAGCTGGAGCAGAGATGGAGAGGAAACATCTGGATCCAGCGGAGAGAAGATGCTGCAGCAGGAGGTCGGTAAGGAGGAGACAGATGTTCCACATGTGGTCCAGCGTCCGGAGGGGGGGGCGGGGACGTGTCCTCTCCTCCAATCAGAGCTCAGAGTGTCTCTGCTTCTAATTCATCATAAAAACATTCAAACTTCACATCACATCTTCAGATTCACACGTTTGAACTGAGTCGTACTGAAACACGTTGATTGAGCTGCAGCTGGTTTCCTCTCTGGTTCTGACACGTTGTGCTTCGAGTGCCACCGTGTGGACAGATGCGTGAACTGCGGCCCGACTCTGGCCCAAAGTGGAGAAAGACGGCCACGTTCAACCAAGTCCTGGAGCTCCTCTTCCTCCTCTTCCTCCTCTTCCTCCTCTTCCTCCTCTTCCTCCTCTGCATCCTCTTCCTCCTCTTCCTCCTCTTCCTCCTCTTCCTTCTCTTCCTCACCAGCCTCCAGCTCATCTCTGCTCAGGTAAAGATTCACAATCTGTTTCTTCAACATGATTCCACCTGAGCTGCAACTCACAATTCATTATGTTCAATTAATATATCTCACATCGATATTATTGACTAATCGATTTATTAGTTTAGTCGATTAAAATGCCAGAAAAAATTCAAGATCAACAACAAAGATATCTTATTTACAAAAGAAAGTTGTAAATAAGATATCTTTTTTATACCGTTTCTCTATTTTTTAATATTTACCAACTCAACCTCAACACATTCCTTATATGTTTATACCTACTTGACAAATTAAACCCAATTCTGATTCAGATTTTTCAAGCAAAAATGTATAATAAATATAAAATTGGAAATGTTTTTCTGCCATTTTTCAGCCTCAAAAAAAATATTTCTCCATCATCAGTTGAGTTGAATCCATATTGATTTATTGTTTGGACTCTAAAATACCAGAAAAGAGAGAGACACCAGTTTTTCACATTTCTTTAAAATTCCTGCATGAAATATGACAATTTATATTATTTAGTAATTAATCCACTGCTTACTATGATCTTTTATATTTAATAATTTGTAATAATACACCTTTTATCCTCTGAATCCTGTTCTATCAACACAAACTATATATTTCCACAGATATTGTCTATTCACTCTGTGTTATATATGATTTTACAGATATATGTGAATCCGTTTCTCCCGTCTTTTCTCAGCAGCATCATTTGATATTCCCACGAGTGACCGGAGAACCGAGAGATCCGTGCTGAGGCTCCGTGTCATCTGCTGACATAAGTTTGTCTTAAACACACACACACACACACGGAGCAGGGGGGTGGGAGGAGATTGGCTTTGCACGGACGCCTCGTGACTCTAAGATCCTATTTGGCCCAGTGGCTTAAAATCTGGAAAAAAAAGGAAATCTTGGTCCTAAGGTGCTTGTGAGCAGATAAGTGAAGCTGGAGGTGAATTCATATTCGCAGCCTCAGATTCTTCTTACCTCTCTAAACACTGAAGCTTCGTGTCTGCAGGAGGACACGAGTGAGGTGAGGAGGACAGTGAGGAGGACAGTGAGGAGGAAACCAGAAACACGTGAGGACGCCTCAGCATCACGAGCACCAGGAGGATCTGATTCTACATGTGAGAACATTCCAAGTGTCTTCTGATAGTTGTGAAGACTCGTGTTAGATGGTGAAGTTTCTTTAAGGTCCCAAATGTCAAATATGAATAACTTTTAGTTGTGTACAATGTCGTGTTTGTCTCACAGAATCAGTGGCCAGACGTTGATCTGTCCTCCGTCTCGTCCCTCAGCTACCGAGGTTATAGTCTCCTGTTGGTCTGGACGAACACAAAGTGAAAATCATCTCTTCCCTCGTCCAACACGTTTCATTAAAGTCACTGTGACTTCTCACTGTGGCTCAGAGACGTGACCTCTGACCTCAGAGACTCAGAGACATGACCTCTGACCTCAGACATGTGACCTCAGAGACGTGACCTCACAAATGTGTCTGGAATTCACACTTTGCTCTTGAAGACTGAATTTGTTGTTATGTTAAAAACAACATAATTCTTTTAATGATCTTCTTGTTTGATTCTTTTAAATCAAACATTTTAAAAATCACCTTTATTTTATTTCACTCCCATTAAATCCACTCGGCAACGTTTGATGCTGCTGAAAAAATACTAAAAAAAAAACATTCTGTGTTTTATAAATTACATATTTTTACTATAAATAAAAAAAAGATATATTTTTTCATAAAATATGTGAAATTTAAAAAAAGCTAACACACATTTGTCAGTTTGCTTTTTTGTGTTTTTGTCGCACACAAGGAAACTATGAATCGTTGTGTTATGGTTTTGTTCCAGATGTTGGTTCCATCCCTGCTTTGTAGAAAAAAAAAACAATGAATAACTGAACGTCCCCACACAGAGGAAGAGAGAGAGAGAGAGAGAGAGAGAGAGAGAGAGAGAGAGAGAGACAGATGGAGGGAGAGAGAAAGAGACAGCGACCACATACAACACCATTCATTATTAACACACCCAATATAGGAGGACTGGACACCTCTCTCCTCCCACCCCCCCTCCGACTATTAACACACACACACACACACACACACACAGACACACACACACACAGACACACACACACACACACACAGACACACACAGAGCGGGAGAGCCCTCCAGGACCCTCCCCCTGACCCTGCGACCTAGGCGTCATGGTAACCCTCTGACCCATCCTGCTGTTGCTGTGGTAACAACCTTGGAGCATGTCTGACCACTGCCCCCCCCCCCCAAACACACACACACAGACACACACACACACACACACCCTATAGCCCTACAGCTGCCCCCCCCCCCTCCGAGCCGAGGCAAACCGATCGATATTCTATCACACAGAACAGTGGAGCGAGAGAGAGGAGGCCACGGGCCAGCCAGATTACTGGGAGGAGGTGGGGGGGGCAGGGGGAAAATGGAGGGGCGGCTGTTCGTGGTTGACAAAAAGAGAGTGTGTATATATGTGTGTGTGTCTGTGTGTGTGTGTGTGTGTGTGTGTGTGTGTGTGTGTGTGTGTGTGTCAGAGGAAACGAAAAAGGGTTTTAGGGAAGGTATAGGAGATGAGTGTGTAGGGAAGGTGTTCAAAAGAGGGGTTTAGTGTGCGGGTGTAATCGGGTAGAAGATTGAGAGAAGGTGTGTGTGTGTGTGTGTGTGTGTGTGTGTGTGTGTGTGTGTGTGTGTGTGTGTGTGTAAGAACGAGGTAGCAGGAAGGAAGGGACTGAGAGTGAGAGGGTCGAAGATTGAGAGAAAGTGTGTGTGTGTGTTTCAGAGGAAAGATGTTTTAGTGTGGTTGATAAGAAGTGTGTGTGATTGTGTGTGTTTGTGTGTGAGTGAATTTATTTGACTAATTTAATATTTATTTGAGCCGGGTCCACCTCACCCCCCCCCCCCCCCCCTCTACCCAGGAACCACAGCATCCAAAGCAACACATCACATGTTAAGTTAAATTAAACACATTGTTCTTTGATATCAAAAACACAAACCGGTTCACGTTCCTGTTAAAAGCATCTGAGGCGTCAGTAGTGGTGGGGGAAAAAATCGATTCTGTTCAGTATCGCAATATTTTGCGCCCGCGATAATATCGATACTGTAGCACAAAGTATGGCAATATTTTTTTTTTAATACTTTATTTACAATTATATATGTAACAGCCCCCAAAGCATGACAAGGAGAGTTTCAGAGTTTAAAAGATACCTAGTGTGTATGAGGAAAGGATGTTCTCCACTGCAGGAGATATAGTAACGTTCCAGAGGAACTTTAACATCTGAGCATGTTGACCAACTCCTTTTTCTGAACAAAAATGCCAATATTCCCAAATGAATTTAACATTTTGGGTCATGACCTTGCAGCCAACTGGACAGGACACTAGCAGTAAACATTTGTTTATTTTTCTCAATTTGATTGAAGCTCTAGGTTACTCTTATTTATATGATTATTCTCAGGTTTATGTTACTCTATTATGTCTGCTTGATGTTACTGTAATGTATTTAAATAATTGTAAGTTATGTGCTGGGAGCTCAGTGTTCATGTGAGAGGTCTCCTATTCAGAAAATAATTACAAAGGTCCTGTGTCCTGAATGTTCAAGGACAAAGTTTTTGCTCTTCAGTTAATGTTAACAGAATTAAATTAAATGTGACATTTGAAGTGAGGTGAGCAGTCTTATTTTCATCATTTTTTGTAATGCCTTTAAATAATATGGGGGACATGAATCGCAATATATTGCAGAATCGAATCGCAATACTTGCAGTATCGCAATACAATAAATAGAATCGTGGCCCAGCTATCGAAATACTATTGAATCGTCACATTTTTGCCAATTCCCACCCCTAGGCGTCAAGACAAGACCACTGCTCCCAGTGACCTCACCAGAACAAGACGGCAGCGTTTGGATATCTGGGATGTTTTGGGTTCGATTTTTGAAGAGTGAGAGGAAGTGGAGAGACGTCGTCCATCTTTATTTATGGAATCTGTGATAACCAGTAGCATCAGCATCAATAT
Source organism: Limanda limanda (assembly GCF_963576545.1). Classification (NCBI taxonomy): domain Eukaryota; kingdom Metazoa; phylum Chordata; class Actinopteri; order Pleuronectiformes; family Pleuronectidae; genus Limanda; species Limanda limanda. The sequence continues at coordinate 20,540,394 of NC_083654.1, forward strand.
TAACTGTCCTGGTCACTTTTAACAAACACTTCCTCATGATGGTAACTGTTGCTTCTCTGTAAATAACATCTTTAAGAGTGTGTGTGCAATTTACTTTAAAACGTGCATTAGGTCTCATCTCAGTGATTCTTTTAACAAACTCATGAATATAGTTATTCAACCATGAGTATATGCAGCCGCTGTGATATTCATTGAGGAAAAAAGCCAAAATCCAGAGGCTTCAGACTAATATGATTTGTTCCAACAGAAAACGAATGGATCAGTGTTTAATAATAACGAATGAAAAACCAGTTGTTATTAAAAGGTAAAGAGAAAGAAACAGGAAAGAGGGGAGAGGATGAACTGAATAAAGAGGTGACCTATATCCCTGGGTTAGAACTGTGTGTGTGTGTGTGTGTGTGTGTGTGTGTGTGTGTGTGTGTGTCAAGTGGGCAGCACTCATTTGCTCTGTGAGCCTTGTAATAGTATTCATGAAACACGGACACCCTTGCAGTCAGGACGCACACAGACACACACAAAGAAACAAACACACACACACAGAAACACACACACAGACACACAGACACACACAGAAAAACACACACACACACACAGAAACACAAAGAAACACACACACAGAAACACAGAAACACACACGTAGCAGCATGAAAGTCAAAGGCTGTTTTGAGATTTTCCTGCTTCACTTTGCTGAAGATGACGTCACTACTGAGCTACGTCACGATTTCACAAGTTCATTTACTACATTGATAAATATTCAGTCACTTACTCTGATGAAAATATGATAACGAATGTATAATAATGATGAGAACAACCTCAAATTACAGAAACCACCTTAGAGAAAAATTAGATATGTGCTCTTTAGTTTGGCCCATGTCCCGTCTGCTAACATGAAGAAGGGTGCACCACCTGTACTGCAGCCAGCCACCAGGGGGCGGCCAAGAGAACACAGAGTGATGCACTAATGGTCAATTGTGCAGCAGTAAAATTAATCAATCAGCAAAAAACTCTATGCTGCTGATTTGTAGTAAAACTATAAAAATATATACAAGAATCGTTTTGAGTAAATTTAAAACCTCTTGTATCAAAGAGGCAGATAATCTGGGGCCTTTGAAAACTGATATTTACATAAATTGCTTTAAAAGCATCAGATTCACTTTCCAGCCACATCTTCGTGTTCATTATCATTTAAAGGTAATTTACTGTAACACAATGTAAGTGAACATCAGGTGATGTTAGTCAAATACTTATATTTATACCTCTACTTTATATCATATATTATATCATACTCTCTGTATATTCTTTGTATATATAAGTCTATATACACATATTTATACATGTGTACATGTTATAATTATATATATTAACTATTATTATTATACTGTTGCTGTCATTATTACTATATACTGCTATTATATTGGTATAATTGCTATCATATATAAATATATATTATGTTATATTATATACTTTATATACTTACTTTTTTTATATACTGTCTAACAATAACATTACCATCATATCATCAGTACTATTACCATCATCTTGCCACTGCACCTTATCTACCTATTTATCTTGTGTTTCTGTTTTTATTCTTTCTACCTCAATATTTTTTATTTTATTCTATTGTATTGTATTTTATTGTATTCAAATATACCGGCTGCTATGACAACTTAATTTCCCTTCGGGGATGAATAAAGTAATCTATCCATCTATCTATCTATCTATCTATCTATCTATCTATCTATCTATCTATCTATCTATCTATCTATCTATCTATCTATCTATCTATCTATCTATCTATCTATCTATCTATCTATCTATCTATCTATCTATCTATCCATCTATCTATCTATCTATCTATCTATCTATCTATCTATCTATCTATCTATCTATCTATCTAAAGCTCTTTCTACATTGAGGAACATAACGTGTTTTAGTCACTGAAATGATTTTCTGGTGAAAGAGTTTTTCAGTTACTTTGCTAATGTTCCTGAGAACCTGACTTTGGAACCTGTTGTGTCCGTGGACGTCTTCAGTTGATGAGTCTTCTTCATCTTCTTCCTCTGACTCTTAATAAACTCGTTTAAACTGAACAACATGTGATGTGTGAACCTTTTCATCGACAGAGTAGAAAACACACGACTCGACCGGTGTGAGTAAGAGTTGGTCACAGCATTTATTTCCATTTTCTGACAAAACTCAACACAAAAACAAACTGGAGACCAAGCTGGAAAAAGAGAGTTCCTTCTGGTTCATTTCATTTTCTGTTTTTTTCTGCAGCTTCGCAGGTTAATGTGCGGTGTCTAATTTTTCCTTATTTCCAAAGATGCAACTAATGAAATTGGAGAGAAATCTCTTTTTCCGAGGACACAGACAGATTGTATTTATTTTAACAGGGGTGAGGTCGGGTGGGGGGGACGATGGAGGAGAAGAGGAGGGAGGAGGTGAAAGTAGAAGTTTACAAGGACAGAGGTTTAGCACGGTGTCACAAACAGACAGGCGGGGGGGGATGGTGTAAGAGTGAAAGAGAGGAGGAGAAAGAAGAGGGAGCGACAGTGGGCTTCGTCATGTCCCAATGAAAACAAGAGGACCCACTCCAACTTAAAAAACAACAACAGCAAACTTTTTAGAACAATTTAGTTTAAAAAAACAACAACACCCAGTCGTCTTTTAAACAACAACAACAACAACAACGCAAGCAGAAAAAAAACACACATGGGAGGAAGAAGAGGGAGAGAAGGAGGAAGAAAGGGAGGAAGAAAGGGAGGAAGAAAGGGAGGGAGTCAGAGTAAGTGACCTTTTTTCATGTCCTGTTGAGACAGATTCTTTATCGATGGGGCAGGAGTAGGAAGAGGAGTCAGGAGGAAGAGGAAGGAGTAGGAAGAGGAGGGAGGAGGAGTAAGAAGAGGAGTCAGGAGTCAGGGAGGGAGGAGGAAAGAGTAGGAAGAGGAAGGAGGAGGAAGAAGAGGGAGGAATAGGAAGAGGAGTCAGGGAGGGAGGAGGAAAGAGTAGGAAGAGGAAGGAGGAGGAAGAAGAGGGAGGAGTAGGAATAGGAGTCAGCGAGGGAGGAGGAAGGAGTAGTGAGAGGAAGGAGGAGTCAGGAGTCAGGGAGGGAGGAGTAGGAAGAGGAGTCAGGGAGGGAAGAGGGAGGAGTAGGAAGAGGAGGCAGGAGGAAGAGGAGGGAGGGAGGAATAAGAATAGGAGTCAGGAGTCAGGGAGGAGTAGGAGTAGGAAGAGGAGGCAGGAGGAAGAGGAGGGAGGGAGGAATAAGAATAGGAGTCAGGAGTCAGGGAGGAGTAGGAGTAGGAAGAGGAGGCAGGAGGAAGGGATGGAGGGAGGAGTCAGGGAGGAAGGAGTAGGAAGAGGAGTCAGGGAGGGAGGAAGGAGGGAGGGAGGAGTAAGAAGAGGAAGGAGGAATCAGGTTGGGAGATGTAGGAAGAGGAGTCAGGGAGGGAGGAGGAAGGAGTAGGAAGAGGAGTCAGGGAGGGAGGAGGAAGCAGGAGTAAGAGGAGGGAGGAGTCAGGAAGGAGGAGGAAGAGGAGGGAGGAGGAAGCAGGAGGAAGGAGGGAGGAAGAGGAGGATGGGAGGGAGGAAGGAGGGCGGGAGGAAGGCGGGAGGAGGAAGCAGGAGGAAGGAGGGAGGAAGAGGAGGATGGGAGGGAGGAAGGAGTCAGGGAGGAAGGAGTAGGAAGAGGAGTCAGGGAGGGAGGAAGGAGGGAGGGAGGAAGGCGGGAGGGAGGAGTAAGAAGAGGAAGGAGGAGTCAGGTGGGGAGGATGGCAGTAGAAGAAGCTTGTCAGTCAGTGAGTTGAACCCGAGGAGGAAACCAGAGGAGGAGAAGTGGAAACAGCAAGTGCAGAACATGGCAGTGATCAGAGAGCTGGAGCTGAAGGATTCTCCGGCTGGACAATTTTTTGTTTTTAGAAAATAAATAAGAATAAACCACTAAAAAAAGCCGCCCCCCCGGTCGGGGGTGTGGCCGGGAGCGGGCGAGTTGGTTCAGTCCGACTCTCTCTTCTATCGACCACAGCGTCACACACATGATGAGTGGCTGACAACAACAACAGTGTGGTAACAAGCATCGACACAAACAGTGTTACTGGCAGATTAATGCTGTTTGGACTCTGAACAGGAAATAAAAAGGGGGACAGACGGACAGAGAGGACAGGGAGGACATACCCCCCCACCCCACCCCTCCGTCGGTGGTCCTCTCGTCTTCTTGGCGTTTGGTGGTTTTTGTTTGTTTCTTAAGGTCGTGAGGATGCAGAGGATGAACAGGATGAAGAGTAAACATCGTTTTCTTAATGGATATGGATGGAGGGAAGGAAGGAAGGGAGGGAGGGAAGACAGAGGGAGACAGAGGAGGAATGAGCTCAGGAGGGGGGGGGGCGAAGTGAGGAGTAAATGATGCTCTGATGATTTAATAGTACGTCTCTTTCTCCACCCAGCCTGCAGAGAGGAAGACGAGAGAGGAAGGAGGAAACAAGAGGAAGAGGAAAGTTACATATCGAACATTTCACTTATCTCATTAACATCATGACCTCATCAGATCCATTTCAACTAAATGTCATGTGATGAGAATCAGTGGAATGTTAACCACAGCGCCCCCTTGCCAGCCTGTGAGGTATTACTGTCTAATTCAGGTAGATAATGGAATAATGCTTTCCATGTGATTGATAAACTACAAATCCATCTACACTGAAGTTGGTTGAGAATGTGATGAGGAGCTGTGTGTGTGTGTGTGTGTGTGTGTGTGTGTTTGTGTGTGTTTGTGTGTGTGTGTGTGTGTGTGTGTGTGCGATCTTACCTCCGGGGTTTCGGCGGAGGATGAGTTTTCGGATCTCATCGTAAACAAAGATGAGGAAACTGTACGGGAAGGCGATGAACCACCAGCTCGGCCTGAGAGAGGACGAGAGACCAGACGGGATCAGAACAGTTCACAGGTTGATTCTGTGATTCTCATCCACAGATTAATATAACTGAGTTGAGACTCAGAGAGAGAACACACTCATTAGTCCTGAATAAATATAAACACAGTGAGAATGAGAGTTTGGTGCTGAGGCTTTGTGTTGATCACTGTTTAGATGAGCATGTGATGAGACTAGGGTTGCAAAATTCATATTCGAAGTTGGAAACTTTCCATGGGAATTAACGGGAATTAACGGGAATATACGGGAATTAACGGGAATAAACTGGAAATGTTGTGGGTAATTTATACTAACTGTATTTACCTTGTCATATACAGACATAAATATAAACATTTTATTTTGTCATGAATTGAGCCCTGAGGAAACGTTGGGCACTTGACTATATGCTTCTGCATCGTTGTGTCATTCTTAACATAGGTCTTTGCACAGTATTTGCAAATGTACACAGCCTTTCCTTCTACATTGGATGGGGTGAAATGTCTCCACACATGAGAGAGTGCACGTGGCATTGTTCTGTAGAATAAGATGAGAAAAAAGTTTGTAAAAAAACACTAATGCAATGCCAGAGATATAAATAGTTAGCCAAACAATTGGAATCGTCTGTAAACATATTTTACAATTGATGGATAAATGAATGGAAATAGTCTAGATGAACAGATGAACAATCCTCAAACAGCATGCTAATATATTTTCCCCAGTAATATCATGGAAACTTACCTGACTAGTCCTTCACTCTACAGCAGGCCTCAATAGCCCTGCTGTAGAGTGAAGGATGCTGGGAGTTATCTGTGAATGCACAGTGGAGGGTTGAAACTCAACATGCAGTGTGTGCTGCATTCAATACATCTTTAAAATAGTGTTTTGAATGATGTTTTTATTGCTCAGCGTCTAATTTGCGTAGTTTTTTCCCCCTCAAAATTCCCAAAATTCTCGAGCTTAACTTCCCATGGAAACTTTCTGCCCCTTTGCAACCCTAGATGAGACTCACTTGAGTGGATACATCCTCAGAGCCACGTCCATCCCAGGGCAGTAGGACAGGAACGCAGCCAACGCTGTTTCCTCAAACAGGCCGAAGATCAAAATCTTATTCCTGCAAGAAAGAGGAAATTAGATTAAGGACGGACAAAGTGAGATGAGAAAGAGATGCTGATAAGAGATAGTAACGGGAGGAGGAGTCCACATTAAAGGGATCGATAGAGTCTGGGACTGAAAAGACTTCATCTCTTCTCATCTTTAAAGAGAAAGTTGCCTCAGCTTCTCTCTGTATTCACTTGTGAATTAATGAACTGACGGATGGAGAAACAAGACAAGATGGAGGAGAAGAGCGAACAGGCTGGAGATCAGGTCCAGAAACTAAAGGTGCATCGGTTCAACTGACTTTCCAGGGACATCTAGTGGCAGCTTGGTGGAACTGCAACATCTGCAGCACAGCACTTTCCAATCTAACAACCCAGAGATTTCTTCTAAACGGAGATTAAGCTTCCACCTGATACTAAACTTCAGGAAAACACCTGAACATCTTCCCACTTTAACAATATCACATGTTTTTAATGTTAAAGAATAAGAGAATGTGTTTGTTTCACTTTTACTAACATCAATAACCAGTATCACATTTTCCACAGTTGTTATATCAGGTGTAGAAAGTCCTGGTGAGGTGATGTGGACTCACTTCATGCCCTGCTGGAACACTGAGTTGCGTCTGGTCTTGCAGATGATGACGTCGGCCCACTGCACGACCACGATGCTGACGAAGAACGCCGTGTGACACGTGAACTCCACGATCTTGCGCTGCTCGTAGGTCTGCGTGGAGGAGGAGAGAAGAGAAGACATGACGTTTAGATCATCTCCTTCGCCTGGTTTTACGAAGGACCACTTCAACTTAAACAACAACAGCAAACTTTTTAGAACAATTTAGTTTAAAAAAACAACAACACCCAGTCGTCTTTTAAACAACAACAACCAAGCAGATGAAAAAAACACACATGGGAGGAAGAAGAGGGAGAGAAGGAAGGAGGAAGAAGGAGGAAGAAAGGGAGGGAGTCAGAGTAAGTGACTTTTTTTGTCCTGTTGAGACAGACTCTTTATCGATGGGGCAGGAGTAAGAAGAGGAGGCAGGGAGGGAGGTGGAAGAGGAGGAGTCAGGGAGGGAGGAGGAAGGAGTAGGAAGAGGAGGGAGGAGGAATAAGAAGAGGAGTCAGGAGTCAGGGAGGGAGGAGTAGGAAGAGGAGGCAGGGAGGGAGGAGGAAGGAGAAGATTGAGGAGGGAGGAGGAATAAGAAGAGGAGTCAGGAGTCAGGGAGGGAGGAGTAGGAAGAGGAGGCAGGGAGGGAGGAGGAAGAGGAGGGAGGAGTAAGAAGAGGAGTCAGGGGGAAGTGAGGGAGGGAGGAGTAAGAAGAGGAGTCAGGGAGGGAGGAGGAAGGAGGAGGAAGGAGGAATAAGAAAAGGAGTCAGGAGTCAGGGAGGGAGGAGTAGGAAGAGGAGTCAGGGAGGGAGGAGGAAGGAGTAGGAAGAGGAGGGAGGAGGAATAAGAAGAGGAGTCAGGAGTCAGGGAGGGAGGAGTAGGAAGAGGAGGCAGGGAGGGAGGAGGAAGGAGAAGATTGAGGAGGGAGGAGGAATAAGAAGAGGAGTCAGGAGTCAGGGAGGGAGGAGTAGGAAGAGGAGGCAGGGAGGGAGGAGGAAGAGGAGGGAGGAGTAAGAAGAGGAGTCAGGGGGAAGTGAGGGAGGGAGGAGTAAGAAGAGGAGTCAGGGAGGGAGGAGGAAGGAGGAGGAAGAGGAGGGAGGAGGAATAAGAAAAGGAGTCAGGGAGGGAGGAGTAGGAAGAGGAGTCAGGGAGGGAGGAGGAAGGAGTAGGAAGAGGAGGGAGGAGGAATAAGAAGAGGAGTCAGGAGTCAGGGAGGGAGGAGTAGGAAGAGGAGTCAGGGAGGGAGGAGGAAGGAGAAGAAAGACGAGGGAGGAGGAATAAGAAGAGGAGTCAGGAGTCAGGGAGGAAGGAGTAGGAAGAGGAGGGAGGAGGAATAAGAAGAGGAGTCAGGGAGGGAGGAGTAGGAAGAGGAGTCAGGGAGGGAGGAGGAAGGAGAAGAAAGACGAGGGAGGAGGAATAAGAAGAGGAGTCAGGAGTCAGGGAGGAAGGAGTAGGAAGAGGAGGGAGGAGGAATAAGAAGAGGAGTCAGGAGTCAGGGAGGAAGGAGTAGGAAGAGGAGGGAGGAGGAATAAGAAGAGGAGTCAGGGAGGGAGGAGTAGGAAGAGGAGTCAGGGAGGGAGGAGGAAGGAGAAGAAAGACGAGGGAGGAGGAATAAGAAGAGGAGTCAGGAGTCAGGGAGGGAGGAGTAGGAAGAGGAGGCAGGGAGGGAGGAGGAAGAAGAGGAGTCAGGGGGAAGTGAGGGAGGGAGGAGTAAGAAGAGGAGTCAGGGAGGGAGGAGGAAGGAGGAGGAAGAGGAGGGAGGAGGAATAAGAAAAGGAGTCAGGAGTCAGGGAGGGAAGAGTAGGAAGAGGAGTCAGGGAGGGAGGAGGAAGGAGTAGGAAGAGGAGGGAGGAGGAATAAGAAGAGGAGTCAGGAGTCAGGGAGGGAGGAGTAGGAAGAGGAGTCAGGGAGGGAGGAGGAAGGAGAAGAAAGACGAGGGAGGAGGAATAAGAAGAGGAGTCAGGAGTCAGGGAGGAAGGAGTAGGAAGAGGAGGGAGGAGGAATAAGAAGAGGAGTCAGGGAGGGAGGAGTAGGAAGAGGAGTCAGGGAGGGAGGAGGAAGGAGAAGAAAGACGAGGGAGGAGGAATAAGAAGAGGAGTCAGGAGTCAGGGAGGAAGGAGTAGGAAGAGGAGGGAGGAGGAATAAGAAGAGGAGTCAGGAGTCAGGGAGGAAGGAGTAGGAAGAGGAGGGAGGAGGAATAAGAAGAGGAGTCAGGGAGGGAGGAGTAGGAAGAGGAGTCAGGGAGGGAGGAGGAAGGAGAAGAAAGACGAGGGAGGAGGAATAAGAAGAGGAGTCAGGAGTCAGGGAGGAAGGAGTAGGAAGAGGAGGGAGGAGGAATAAGAAGAGGAGTCAGGGAGGGAGGAGTAGGAACAGGAGGCAGAAGGAAGAGGAGGGCGGAGTAGGAAGAGGAGTCAGTCTCCTTCGTCTGGTTTTTACTGGTGAATCCAGTTAGACTTCTTTTGTCTAGCCACGTGTATTTCTGTATCACTCAGGTCACTCGTACCCATTGCTGTCCGTAGCTGTCCTCCAGGTCGTTGGTGGAGCGGTCGTCCCAGTTGAGCCGGATCCCGACCAGCACCGACGGCAGGAAACCGTTTTCAGCCATGATGACGAAGTAGGCGAAGAATCCTCCGAGGGCTTGGATCATTCCTGCAGAAACACACGGTTCCATCATTTATCCATGAACAGTAAAAACCCTGAACTCCCCAAGGGAACAAAGCACATTGAAGAACACTAAGATGCCCTTAGAGAACTATAAAACTTTGTGAAGAGTGTCCCGTCCACTAATATGGTTTATGTCTTCCATCTTCATACATAGTTGATGAGTCAGTGATGACACTCAGCACATTGGACAGCCGACGGGACTCGTACCGATCTGTCCGTACGCGATGCTGATGAGTCGCTCGTTGACCAGCTTGTCTCTCTGTGGGTTCCTGGGCTGACGCTTCATGATGTCGCTCTCGGCTGCTTCGTAGGCCAGAGAGATGGCAGGGACCTGAGGGACAGGGGGGGGGGGGGACACAGGGGTGAGGATCAGTGAAGACTTCATGTTTACACCGTGTCATTTATTATTTTCATCATGCTGCGTTTGGTAAGCAGCTAAACAGAATTTGGATATTTGTGGACGTGATCATTTCTATTTCATAGAAACGTGAACAGATGAGGAAATTATTCCCTGATCTCATCTCCACAACAAACACTTTCTGATCTTTGAACATCATTTTCTTCATCACAGTTTTCTCTTCCTCTCGCTAATGTTTCTTCAATCTTATTGAATCCACTTATTTGAAAGGAGGATGACTCGATTGCTTCTTCTCAGGAAAGGTCCCACACTGCCACCCAGTGTCCTTATTAGGGTTGCAAAATTCCGGGAATATTCAAAGTTGGAAACTTTCCATGGGAATTAACGGGAATTAACGGGAATAAACGGGAATATACGGGAATTAACGGGAATTAACGGGAATAAACTGGAAATGTTGTGGATAATTTATTCTTACTGTATTTACCTTGTCATATACAGACATAAATATAAACATTTTGTTGTGTCATAGGCTGATTTGAGCCCTGAGGAAACTTTGGGCACTTGACTATATGCTTCTGCATCGTTGTGTCATTCCTAACATAGGTCTTTGCACAGTATTTGCAAATGTACACAGCCTTTCCTTCTACATTGGATGAGGTGAAATGTCTCCACACATGAGATAGTGCACGTGGCATTGTTCTGTAGAATAAGATGAGAAAAAAGTTTGTAAAAAAACACTAATGCAATGCCAGAGATATAAATAGTTATCTCTAAAAATATTTTATGGATAAATGAATGGAAATAGGCTAGATGAATCGATGAACAATCCTCAATCAGCATGCTAATATATTTTTCTGGGATGCTGGGAGTTATCTGTGCATGTGATGGAAGAATGCACAGTGGAGGGTTGAAATTCAACGTGCAACGTGTGCTGCATTCCATACATCTTTAAAAAAGAGTTTTGAATGATGTTTTTATTGCTCAGCATTCAATTTGCGTAGTTTTATTTTTTTCAAAATTCCCAAAATTCCCGAGCTAAACTTCCCATGGAAAGTTTCCGGAAATTTATCGGAAACTTTCCGCACCTTTGCAACCCAGTGTCCTTATGCACATCTACCTTTTTGTTTCCACCTTCACCTCGACCTCCGTCTGACTCATGTTTTGCACAGTGGTACTCACATCCAACTCTTTGTACTGTATTTAAATCTGGCAAAAATAAATAAACATCTGTGGTTTTATTTCAATATGTGTGTGTGTCTGGTGTGTCTGGTGTGTCACTGTGTAGCTGCCCGGTCATGTGTGTGTGTTTGTTTTAGTCACCATGTCGGTTCCCAGGTCGATGCAGAGGATGGTGATGGTGCCCAGAGGCAGAGGGATGTTGACCAGGATGAAGAACAGGAAGGGGGTGATCTCTGGGATGTTGCTGGTCAGCGTGTAGGCGATGGACTTCTTCAGGTTGTCAAAGATGAGACGGCCTGAAGTGACACAGGAAACAGTGAGTCAGCAAACAGAAACACATGAAGAAGCAAGTACACAGAACAGTGCTTTACAATAAAATACACTTTAATTCATATATTCATTCCTGTTTCCTATATTTGACTCATCATTACATGGTTTTCTTCACTGTTAAACACAAAAAGGAAACCATAACTGTGGTTCCAGGTCGTCTAACTCTTGATCCTCGCTCCACCTCTTCTCCCTCCTTCCTCCCACCATCCCTCCGTTTGTTTCTCCTTCACCTTCTTCTACTCCTGTGACGATGGAGGCGAAGTTGTCGTCCAACAGGATCATGTCTGCGGCTTGTTTGGACACGTCTGAGCCAGAGATCCCCATGGCAACCCCGATGTCGGCCTTCTTCAGGGCCGGAGAGTCGTTCACTCCGTCTCCTGTCACGGCCACGATGGCTCCCTGAGAAGAAGGAGGCCACACAGAGGAAATGTTTTGATTCTCATTCAGATGCTCAAACCGTGGATTCCTTTTTACTACATGTAAATGCACCTGAGTCGATCTGTTAGTGAGTGTGTGTGCCAGGGTTCATACACATTTTGACCAATAGATTTCCATGACTTTTCCATGACTTTAAACCAAATTTCAATGACCAAAAATTTTGTGAAATCTCGGTGAAAGTGACAAAATGTAGTATTTAAGATAACAATGAGAATTTCAAAGCATACAGTCTACCTTAAATGACACAAATGAATGAGAGACAATAGTTTGATTGGTCTTTGTCTGTTTAAAACACATCACATGTACTTTTCCATTTGTAGCCAAGCATATAAATCTACACTTCCCTGGCATAGTGCATTATCCCACCTGCTTCCCCACCGAACTTTTCAATTAGTATGAGAACGTATGCCTGCTTATATTTTGAGCGTATTTCTTTTAAAAGCCTATGAATTATTTAAAACTCAGCGTAAATGAACGACAAGGAAATCTGAATATAACAAATTTCCATGACTTCTCCAAAACCTTTGGGACTTTGGGATTTTTTTCAAGCACTTTTCCAGGCCTGGAAATAAACATTTTACAATTCCATGACTTTTCCAGGTTTTTCATGACCGTAGGAACCCTGGTGTGCAGTTCAGTACCAGTCTCTGGCAGCCCTCGACAATGATGAGTTTCTGCTGAGGGGAAGTTCTGGCAAAGACGATCTCTGTGTGGTTCCTCAGGATATCGTCCATCTGGTCCTGAGAGAGGTCTTTCAGATCTGTGCCGTGGATCACACAGGCCTTGGCGTCTCTACACAGCAAAGACAAAGCAAATCACTCAACTATATCCAAGAATATTAACATAGAAATCTTATAAACACTAGGGACGGGAATCGGCAGTGACCTCCCGATACGATACTATCACGATACTTAGGTGGCGATACGATATGTATTGCGATTCTGTAAGTATTGCGATTCGATATTACGATTTCCTGCGATTTCCTTTGGTTATATTTTTTATAAAATACTGGACCATGGAAAAATGTTGAATCATACCTTCAAATACAACACAGTCAAATTCACTTAGAGCTTTACAAGTTTTATTTCAAAAATTAACATTAACTTAACGACTGCTGGGCAGCCAATAGAGAAAATAAATAAAAATGTGCCCTATTATTGTATAGCCCCTGTCAACTGCACACAAATTGACAGATTAAGAAATGCTAAACAATATTAATTTAAACAATAAATAAAAGGTAAATTAAATAGAATGAATAAAAGTTTACTTAAACTATAAACTTTGAAATAAACAAAAAGTAGGCTATTGTTGTTTGCATGTAGGAGATGCAAACCTAGTGCTTGGGTATGTTTAGATTCTTGTGCAAAAACAAGAGCTGGTCAACATGCTCTGGGGTGATGTTGCTACCCCATACAAAACAATAAATATATGTTTAAAAAAAATATATATATATATATTTTTTACATTAAAAAAAAAATCGATTTGGGAGGCAGCCTGGCGATTTAAAATCGTCATTCACAAGAATCGCGATTTGTAACTGAATCGATTTTCCCCCCATCCCTAATAAACACTTTGTTCTTCAGCCGAATATTTATGTTGCAAGTGAATCTAAACGACTTCCTGTCTTGGTTTGAGTTTCCTGTCTCACCTGGGGTTGACCTGGGCGACGGGGATGTTGAGGCGAGCAGCGATGTCTTCCACCGTCTCGTTGCCCTCGGAGATGATGCCGACGCCCTTAGCGATGGCCTTGGCTGTGATCGGGTGGTCTCCAGTCACCATAATGACCTGAAGAACAAGTGGAGGAACACGACAAAGAGGGTAAGAAATTAAACAGGAAATGGAGAAATGACTCTTGTGGCAGATTGTCCTCCACAGCCTTCACATTCAGCTGGGTGCTCGGTTCTGCTCAATTCCTTTAAATGTCAGATTCTCAAAGTGCCCACCTTGATGCCGGCGGAGCGACACTTGCCCACGGCGTCGGGCACGGCGGCGCGGGGGGGGTCAATCATGGACATGAGGCCCACGAAGCAAAGGTTGTCCGTCTGGAAGTTGACGTCATCGGTGTCGAAGGCGAAACCTTTGGGATACTTCTCCTCGGACATGAACACGTGGCAGAAACCTGGAGGAATCAGGGAAGAGGAAAGAAGAGTGAGTGAAACAAACCTAAAGGAATTTCCAAACTATGACCTTTAGTTATTTCCATCTTCTGCTGTCCTTACCCAGTACTCTCTCTCCCAGTCCTCCCAGCTCCAGATAGGCGTTCTGGAAAGCCTCCTTCATCTCCTCATCCATGGGCTGCTCCTTGCCTTGCACCATGATGGTGGAGCAGCGGTCCAGGATCCTCTCTGGCGCTCCCTTCATCACCAGCAGGTAGCTGCTCTCGCTTTCTCCTTCCACCGTGTCGTGAATCGACAGCTGACGGGTTCACATGTAAGCGTCAGTATCGTAACTTTAACATGTTTAAGTTTGTGATCACATGCATTTGTTTTCCAGCTGGAAATAAACCGTGCAGACGAACCTGATACTTGTTGGTGGAGTTGAAGGGGATCTCAGCCACCTTCTTGTTCTTTTCCCTCATGACCTTCACTGAGCCACACGACAGCTCAATGCATTTCAGCAGGGCCGACTCCGAAGCATCTCCGGCCACGTCACGCTTCAGGATGGGCAAAGCGTCCTGAGCGGCCTTGAACACAGCGCGGTTACACAGGGCGGCGACCCGGGCCAGAGACGACCACGTGAGGGAGCTCTTGTCGAAGGAGGAGCCTAGAGAAGGAAAGAAAAAGTGATTCAGCTGTGTCTCAACTAGGGTTGCAAAGGGGCGGAAAGTTTCCGTTAAATTACCGGAAACTTTCTGGAAACTTTCCATGGGATCCCAGCATCCTTCACTCTACAGCAGGGCTATTGAGGCCTGCTGTAGAGTGAAGGACTAGTCAGGTAAGTTTCCATGATATTACTGGGGAAAATATATTAGCATGCTGATTGAGGATTGTTCATCTGTTCTGTAACTGTCAGCAAAACCGGCCAGTTTATGCAGACTGTTTTATTCTTTTATTTTAGGGTTGGGCTATATATTGTTCTTATGTTCAACTACGGTTTGGGTTATTTTCGTTGTCTTTTACACGTAGCGACTCCCCTCGCATAGTTACCTGCAGCAAAGGAGCGGAGATAGGAAACAGATAGGAAACCAAACCGGACGCCAGCTTTGCGGCATTTCTCGGACAGAACCATCCAAACAACTTTAGCTTAACACCCCTCGCCAAGCGGAACGAGGTAAGGAAGCTGGTCCCATTTACTTTGCTGCGGGTAGTGCGGAAGGGAGTCGCTGTCACGTTAACGAGTCAGATGTCTCACGTGGCGATTTGTTTGTTCATTGTATTTTAACGTTCGTGTTTGGTTTTAATGATTAAAATCTTTGTAACTTGTAACTGTCATTACAGTTTTACGGTGTCACTACGGCAAACCAGATGTGAGAATAAAGAGCCGTGTAACATCAGTTCAAGAGACTCAGCGTTTGTGTGGAGAAGCGGGGGGGCCGTTACATGTTCATCTAGCCTATTTCCATTAATTTATCCATCAATTGTAAAATATGTTTACAGACAATTCCAATAGTTTGGCTAACTATTTATATCTCTGGCATTGCATTAGTGTTTTTTTACAAACTTTTTTCTCATCTTATTCTACAGAACAATGCCACGTGCACTCTCTCATGTGTGGAGACATTTCACCCCATCCAATGTAGAAGGAAAGGCTGTGTACATCTGCAAATACTGTGCAAAGACCTATGTTAAGAATGACACAACGATGCAGAAGCATATAGTCAAGTGCCCAAAGTTTCCTCAGGGCTCAAATCAGCCTATGACAAACTAAATGTTTATATTTATGTCTGTATATGACAAGGTAAATACAGTTAGTATAAATTACCCACAACATTTCCAGTTTCTTCCCGTTAATTCCCGTTAATTCCCGTATATTCCCATGGAAAGTTTCCAACTTTGAATATTCCCGGAATTTTGCAACCCTAGTCTCAACCAATCGTCACTTTTTAGAATTGATTTAACCAAGTCGAGAACATGTAAAATGTTTAGACCGATCAAGAATAAAGGATTACTTATTTGATATATTTTCTTTCTTTTCTGTACAACGTTGCATTTGTTTTTTTCTCTGTTTTTCTTTTTTTTTCTGTTGTTACCTTGTGTTTTTGTTTTTGTTTTGTTTGTTCCTGAAGTTATATTGCCCAATCCATGTCTTTCTGGACACATTGGAGTTGATTGTTGTAATCATCTTTACCTCCTGTCTATGTAACGTCCATTCAGCACTGCACTTATATATATTGAAAATCCTTCAATAAACAGATTTTGATTTGAAGAATAAAGGATTACTTAAATATTTTAGCAGTAAGACAGGATGTTAATAGCAGCTGCATGAGAGCAGGAGCCTCACCGGACTGGTCCTCGGTGGTGTCGGCCTCGTGGATCTGGTTGTCGAACCACATGTGGGCCACGGTCATCCGGTTCTGGGTCAGTGTCCCCGTCTTGTCTGAGCAGATGGTGGAGGTGGAGCCAAGAGTTTCCACGGCCTCCAGGTTCTTCACCAGGCAGTTCTTACGCGCCATTCGTTTGGCGGTCAGAGTCAGACACACCTGAGAGAGGAGAGACACCAGAGACAGACCGGACAGGAAGGAGAGAGGAGAGTAAAGGAAGAAACAAGGTAATCGACAAACAACGTAAAACATAAGGAGAGAGCGTAAACAGAGAAAGAGAAAAAATAATTAGCATCTACTGTATTTGGTAAACTAACAACACAGATGAACATCTCCAGGGCAGATGTTCTGCAAATGAGCAGAAGAATCAGTGTCATAATGTTTTAAACAATTAACCAAACTAAACCACCCGGACACCTGGAGATGTTTATCCTGCTCATCAAAAGTTCGTCTACAGCAAAATGCACTAAAAACCTCCAAAAGAATAAACCACAGGCCAACAAGCGATGCAGAGAGAACATGAGGCGTGAAGCGGTGAAGCAGAGCAGCGGTGCAATATGTCATCATGCCAAGTTCGGCAAGAACAGTTAGTAGCCAAGGCCAAGCAGAGGCCGGAGCTCATAACGCTAACTCATTAGCCTGATGTCATTACATTAGCTAGACGTTGTCACAGCACCGTGAGTGGCCTGGAGAAGAGGGAGAGAGACACACAGAGACAATGGAGGGAGAGAGAATCAGAAACACACAAACACACATGGGGCAGGTGCCTTGAGAGAGAGAGAGAGAGAGAGAGAAGAGAGATGGAAAAGAGAGATACACAAACAGAGACAGTACAACACCTGGACCACAACAGCTGATACTGACACAGAGAGAATGTAGAAAGCACAACAATATACAAACACACAAATGCCCAAATGGACCCACAGCAACATCACATATCACTGAAAACACACAAGCACAGAGAAAAGCACGACAAGAGAGACACCAACACACTGTACACGACACAATATAAGACACATACTTAGAACAACACACACACACACAAAGGAAAGACACAACCAGACATGGGTGAAACTTCTCAGGGAATTCTGACAGATGACATTTAACATGAGAAATACCTGAAGTACATTTACATGTTTTCATTGTTTCTGAGCTGGAATATGAAAAAACTACTGAACCGAGTTTCTTACTTCGGAGTGGATTCGATTCAAGCAGATCCAGGATTTTGTGTAGAGTGTAAATATCTATGAACGTGTGAAATTTGGTGCTGATACGGAAAAATATGCAGATGTATTTGATCTCAATACACTTCTCTTTTCTCTAGTAGTTTTTATTAAACTTTGTACATGAAAATAGTGTTTGACTCAAGTCTGCACAAACAATTGAGTTGATAAAAAACTCACAAAATGACATTAAAACACAGAAACAAAAAACATAAATACAAATTACAGGTTGAAGTAGGGCTGGGCGATATGGGAAAAAAATGTTATCACGATATGTTTTTCCATATTGATCGATCTCGATTCTTAACGCGATATGTAGTTTTTGATCAGTTTCCTGAAGCCGTCCCTCTCCACTGAGCTCAGGGGCATCATATCTGTAGCTAAGCAATAAGTAATAGCGCTCGTTATATTTTTTCCCCGCTTCGATTGTTTTCATATGGGGCAATGGCTGCAAAACACGACTGGATGGACTGTTGTTTTGCTAACATAGCATCGCTAACGTTAGCGATGCTAACGGGAGACGTAGTGGTCTTGCCCGTCTCTTTGTTTGGTGTCGTGCAAACTTGAGCCCGCAGAGTCAAACTCTCTGTGTAATCACTGGGATGGAGCCGTCTCAGGTGATTGAAAAGGTTTGTGGTGTTTCCCGTCCTGGCTGGTACCGACCGCCGGCATATTTTGCAGACCGGCTTCGTCTGCTCCTCGTCCTTTTAGCCGTATCCAAACCACGTCCACACAACGGGTTCCAGGTGATGTAGGGATGTCGCTCTCACATTCGGCATTATTTTCGCTGTCCCCGACTTCAGTTTCACTCATTTTTTCAACTTCGTTCTCTCTTGTTCTCTCTCTCGCAACTGCAGCAGCTCTCACGATGGGAAGGGGGCGTGTCGTGTCCTACCTGCAGACGGCGGCCGGCAGACTCCGACACTGTTGTTGCGCTTACTTTTGCCACGTGAGATCGAATACATGTCACGAGGAGATAATCGAAATCGATCAAAATTTTATCGCGATCCCGAATCGGGATCGAAAAAATCGCCCAGCCCTAGGTTGAAGGAAGAACAACAATCTTGTAAACACAAAATATTAAATTCATCAAAACCTATCTTTCCCTAACTATCATCTCTCCTGGTTTCTCTGCCCACTCACAGTGACGGTGGCCAGCAGTCCCTCAGGTACGTTGGCCACGATGATGCCGATGAGGAAGATGACGGCTTCCAGCCACGAGTAGCCCAGCACGATGGACAGGATGAAGAAGCTGACGCCCAGGAACACGGCCACGCCCGTGATGATTTGGATGAAGTGCTCGATCTCCTTGGCGATGGGTGTCTGAGGAGAAGAAGACGAGGTTTCTCTGTCTTGATAACTTGTTGATAAGAAACTTCCGGCACTGAAGCTCAGACATTTGACTTTAGAGATCGGCAGCTCTTAAATGTCGCTTAAAGAATTGACAATTTAATTTGCAACTGAATGACGACAACAGGCTCCACATACTCAAAAAGCCGTTTTTTAGTAAACAACCTTAATTATTGGACTTTCAAATGACACAAACAACCAATATCGTAAAACAAATAATGATGAATATGTCACCTTGCCAGTCTCCAGGCCCGAGGTGAGGGTGGCGATGCGGCCCATCACTGTGCGATCCCCGGTGCACACCACAATACCACGAGCGGTTCCTGGAGAGGGAGAGAGGGAGAGAGGGAGAGAGGGAGAGAGGGAGAGAGCGTTTAGTAAGTAACACACGTCTTCATCGACTCCAGATACAAGGAAGAATAGAGGAAACTGTAGAGGTGTGGTCCAGAACAGTAGTCAGATACGAGTCTGTCACTTTTTATTTCACAGATAAACTATGCAGAAAATAAATATATATAGGTCAGGCTCAAGAATAAATGAAAAGACGCTTCGGTTTCACTGAGCAATGATGGTGTAAGTGTTGGTGTATTAATGTAATGTGGCAATATATCCATGAGAGGGCGCCATAATTTGTTCTTCTCCAATCTGCCATCATGAGCAGCACAGAGCAAGTTAAAGCTCCAGGACACGATGCACTGAGCAGGAGAGGAAACAGGAACCTGGTTAAACAAGGTCACATTCTGAGGCACTGGTCTCCTGTGATGTCACAAACTGCTTCGTCATCACTTTGACCGCAGCCGACAATAAACGCTGACGTGTGGCGTCTCTGTTTGCGGTTCAATCTGAGCACCGAACCGGAATAATACAAACACACGCTTGCAGCCGTATGAGTGAGTACACACAGACACACACATGAGACATGATTCTACCAGAGAGGCAGAGTGGACCAACCCTCACACTGTATATGATGAATATGATGGTAATAATAAATATGAGGATTGTTGGGCGATGGTGACCTTACCCTCGACACAGTTGGTGGAGAAAAAGGCGATGTTGCGGGTTTCCAGGGGGTTGTCATGGGTACAGTCAGGTGACCTGGTCTGGGGCTCGGATTCACCAGTCAGGGACGAGTTGTCCACCTGGACAGAGCAGGAGACGGTGACCCAGTGATGGTGGGTGTTATGAGACTACGTACAATTCATTATATTCATAGGAAACAATCTGAGATTCAAATAAAAACAGGTGGAAACACTGAGAATCTGTGAGATCCAGTCCTGTGTTGATCCAGAGCTTGTAGCAGCAGCAGAGGAGAGATTGAGGTCAACAGTTTACAAAGCTGATTTATTGTACAGGTTGAATAAAACAACATTATGTTGCTGTAACGTGAAAACAATGAGCCTTTTGCAGTTAAATATTTATCAACCAACACAAGAGGATTTAAAAGAGAGTGGACATAAAGTGTTCTCATACTAAACCCGATGCTCTCGACTAGGGATGGGCATAATTAATCGACGATCGATTAATTGATCATTAAGAATTTCGTCGATGACATTATTTTGTCATCGACGAAATTCTGTTGCGTTCACTGCCAACACTGCGAAGCTAAACGTCTCCATGAGCGCATGAGGAGTCCACTGCTCTTCTTCAAGTAGGAGGTCGGAATATCCGAGTTTCCTGAACTGACTAGCCTCGCTGAAAGACCAGCAGCTAGCCGCTGAGAGCTACCTGGATTTGACGGTTCTCGACCTCTCAGTCCGGCTGTTGCTACGTCCTCAATCCCAGGACCCCTCACCCAGACCCGGGTCTGTCCGGATTTCCTTCCCCGTAGACTGGGGGTCCGTGTGCGGACATGAAGCCGAGCTCCGCAGCTAGCCCCGGAGCTAGCGGAGGCTAGCTCCGGGGCTAGCCCCTTCGGACCCGCACAAAGCCGGGTCTGGTGGAGGGGTTCCGGGAGTGAGAACGTGACAACAACCAGAGTAAGAGGTCGAGAACCACGAAATCCAGCTAGCTCTCAGCGGCTAGCTGCTCTCTCAGCGGGGCTGAAGAGTACAGCAGCGATAATTTACAAGTGTAACCATTCAACGGATTCCGTTTAACTGCCACAAGAGTTGTTCATCTTGTAATAAAGACCTCAATGACGAAACACGCTGTGTTTTTTCTATTTTCACTGCTTTGACAGTCTATAAATAGTGAATTTTAATATAAAAATATTAATGATTAATCGAAAATTCGTCATTAACTCTCCCGACGATCGATTAAGACGATTTAATCGAATGCCCATCCCTACTCTCGACACCTTTACTGACGTCCACACACTTTTACATTTTCAATATAAACTTCACTAACTCTGATTATAGTGTTGAGACAGGAAAGGTGACACTCTGGAGAGATATCTGATGAAGGAGTTTCTGTTTAATTACAGGCGGGTGTCTGTGGTTGTGGCTCACCTTGCAGCCGTGGGCGGAGATGATGCGCAGGTCAGCAGGGATCCGGTCTCCTCCCTTCACCTCCACCAGGTCTCCTGCCACCACCTGCTCGGCGTTGATCTGCATCTTCTCTCCCTCACGGATAACCAGGGCTTGCTGGGAACAGGGAGAAGAAGAGAGAGAGAGAGAGACAGGAAGAGAATCAGAGAGAGAGAGTAGGGCACAACATTCAAATAAACACCTTCTTGTTTGGTTTAAAAAAATAAAGCAGATGAAGCAAAGTCGGCGTATATAAAGTTGAAGCCTCTTTCCAAATGTTTGAGAAAGGTTAGAGATGAGGGACGTCAGCATAAAACCAAATTGATAATAAAGATAGAAGAATAGTATGAAAGCTGTGACATAATAAGGCATGAAGCTTTCAGATTCATAAAGAAAGTATGTAATTTTTGTTATGGTTAGAAGCAAATGCAATATAATATATAGAATATAGAATATCGTGGTGCTGGGTACCTGAGGGACCATGTTCTTAAAGGACTCCATGATCTTAGAGCTCTTAGCTTCCTGGAAGTAGGAGAAGCAGCCGGTGATGATGACGACAGCCGACAGCACGATACCCAAATACAACTGCAGCGGTGGAGACGGACCGAGGAGGAAGAAAGGAAGATGAGAATTGCATATTTAATTCAGAAAGTAATTAGGTGAGTTCTCCTTTATCTGTAAACGTTTCACGTGAGAGGAGGGAAAGACACAAAATAGACCACGGGAGTAACACAAGGAATAAATCATCAGTCGTCGAGCGGGACGTAAAGAAGCTATTTCAGGATGTTGCTGCTCCTGTAGAGTTGAAATTCTAATCTAACACAAACTTTCATTTCAGTCTCACGTCCTGTAGCTGACAGCATCAAGTGGTTCGATGTGGAGTCAGTGACCTGCAGGCCGTCCATCTGTCAGCTGTCTACTCTCTTCATCGTTTATGACTCAGCTTTTATATCTCCTATGTTTTAATATGTCACCATTAGAAGGTCTAAATCCTCTGGGCTGAATAATCTTCCTGTACAAGAATCTCATCTATGTCCTGACAACTAGGGATGTCACGAGAACCGATACTTACGATACCTTTCGATTCTTAGATAACAAAACACCGACGATGCCCACTTTTTGAAGCACCGTAGGCACCGTGAGCTTCCCAGCTGTTAGCAACTTAGCATTAGCATCGGTGCTGTGCCAGTCGACGTTTACATTCAGAAAACCAAGACTGCAGCTGCAGCGTTCGCCCCACCACGACTTGTTTATTAAAAAGGCACAAAGAGTCGTGTATGGGAGTACTTTGCGTTTGACGCCGGGCTTACATCGGACGCGGAAGCAACGCCGCCGCGCCGCGCTTATCCCTAGCGCGGCGGCACTTGGTTGTTTACACCGGAGGCTGAAGCAGCGGGACCCGCACAAAGGTTTAACATGGGAGTGGATGGGAGCCAGCTGTTATTTAAGGCTTGGTGCTGCGCTTACGCGTCGCTTTGGCGTCGCTTCAGCGTCCGGTGTAAACCCGGCGTGAGGGAGATGACCGTGACTGTATGTTGGTAGTGGTAAATAACCATAACTTGCTTGACACTGCATACTTATGAATAATTATGTTATTTTCTAAAAAAAAAGAATAGGTTATGCAGTGTCATAAATACATCTCTGACGTTTTATAACAAACCAGATCGTTTTAAAATCGGTTGAAAATTTAGCACTTGTTGGTATTTACCACTACCAACACAATGTTATGGGTGAGCGAGATGCCCCGTAGCAAGATGGCCGCCATGTGGTGACGTCCAGCTCCATCGAGCAAGACATCTAGCCTTTATATATGATATCTATGGTTGCATTATCATTTAATGCATAACGTGTCTCACAACAATGCGTCACTCACATGCGTCTGCAACTACCGTATAACCCTCAGTATATGCGCAAGCACATTGAACTACCGTATATGACATTAACAACATTCAAAGAATGCACTTTTTTTTTACTGTGGTATCGAAATTGGCATAGAGAATCGTGTTATTTTACTGGTATTGGCACCGACTACTGAATTTTTGGTATTGTGACACCCCTACTGACAACTGCAGCTGTTTATCAGAGTGTGATTTTTAAATCCTGTGAGTATGATACAGTGACTGAGGGCGACTCCTCCCCTGTGGTAGGGACCAAGCGTTTAGTCCCTTCATACTGTGAGTGTCACATCCTCTCAGCCTCAGTCCCCGGCTGGACTCTGCTCTCTGACCCGGCAGAAACGTGCTGACCCATGAACGCCCTTCTCTCGCCCAGACGCCACCGACCACGAGTCGCACGCTCCCTCTGGTCGGCCCAACACGACACTGAGAGGATGGTGTCTGTCAATCAACCAGGGGTCGGCTGGCGTGATTCGCACAAACAGATGACATTATCACTGACACAGCTTTCTCCCCGGGGAGGAGTGACTCAGCACATTGTTTTTATACAGTGATGTGCTGGAAGACCGGGAGCAAACGACCGAGCAGCGATTCACAGCTTCTTCACTTCCTCCCTTGGGATGTTCGATCGCTCGCTGGTGTTTAGATTTCATTCAAAGCTCTAAACCAGGGGTTTTCAACCGGGGGTCCGTGGCCCCCTGGTGGTCCGCGACGGCATTGCAGGGGGTCCGCGAAATTAGCTTTGATATTTCAACACATTTCCAGATTACTCTTGAATATCGTGAAAAATATCTAAAATAAGAAAAATATGTCTAAAATAATATAAAGGTGCTGGTGATCATGAGGTGAAACTTAAGTCGGCCTCAATTGTTTGTGTGATATTGTATGATTATCATTTGTGACATATTCTGCATTACTTTGTCATCTTCCCTCTTCAGTTGTAGCCCCAGTTTATGTTGATTGTTATTGATCACCGTTACTTTAACCTTCTCTCACATGTCAGCTACATGTCTGTACATTTAAGTCATGAACGTTATATATTGATGTACATATGGTTCTGAGATGCAGTACAACAACAAACTGCATTTTAATTTTGTTTTCAATTCTTAAGCACTGAAAATCAACCGTTTTTTACGCAGATTTGTCTAGATTTGTTTGAGGTTTTTAAGTAGATATATCTAGATTTGTTTGAGGTTTTTAAATGAAACCAACATGGAAAACCAAATGTTAAAACTTCCTTCTTTCCACATGCACGCACACACACACGTAAGCTCGCACGCGCGTAGGTACATCAGTGGGCCGCGGATATCTTTCTAGTCAGAATCGTTCTAAACCTTTACAGCCGGTGCAGTGCTTAAAGTAAAAAAGTTATTTTCAAAATAAATTCAAATTTCTGCACTTCTTTATCTGGACTGACAGTAATTTTGTCGACATTCATCCACTGCAGCCTTGCACTTACGTTGTCCCCAGCCGGCTCGTCCTCCGTGGCCGCCTGGATGGCGTAGGCCAGGAAGCAGAGGATGGCACCGATCCACAGCAGGATGGAGAAGCCGCCGAACAGCTGGCGGCAGAACTTGACCCACTCGGGGGTGGTGGGGGGTGGAGTCAGGGCGTTGGGGCCGTCCTTGATCAGGTACTCTGCTGCCTTGGCATTGGTCAAACCCTGAGAGCAACGGAGGGGACGGAGAGGAGGAGGAGAAGAGGGAAGAGGGAATAAAGCAGAGAGTTTATCTAACTCCCATCTGAAAGGGATATCCACATCCATCAGTAAGTGCTGAGTCATGCTCTTACCTGCACGATGTCAGTGTTGTATTTCCTGCAACACTCCTCAACAGACATTCTGTGTTCCGTCTACAGTGAAGGAAAAAGAGAAAAAGTTAAACTGCAAACACCCATCAATTATTACGTAGATCAATTCAGGAAAATAGAGCTGTTCAAGCCAATTCATTTGCCTGAAAAAAATTTAAATAAATAGAATTGGAATTCAAATGAGATTCTTTACCACTACAGTGTTTGACCCAGCAGGTTCTAGAGGAAGTTGTTTCATTGCAGGACATGTCAGTGAGGCCAGGAAGCAGGAGGTGTTTTACTCACGATGGGAACTTCCTTCTTGAGGTCGTCCATGTCCTTGGCTCCCTTCTTCTTGGGTGACTCCTTCTGATTCTCATCCTTATCCGTGGTGGTGGCCACGCGGTAGCTGTCCGACCGTCCGTACTGTCAACACACAAACACAAGATCGATGAGTTCAGTCCTGTGATATTATTCGTACTTTCATCCTGAGGGTTTCTAGCAAAGAGATAAACGTCAGCCAGCTGCTCGGTTTAGCAAAACATCTCCAATGGAAACAGAAAAATCCAGAAATAAAAAGGCAGGATGTGAGCATCTCTTTGTTGTATTAATCCTGAAGAGGGAACATAATGTACTTTAATATTAGATTTTCTCAAGGACCACTTGTTGATTTTTGACATATTTTTCATTCATTTACCTCCCGAAGAGAATTGATCAAACTCTGTGTCTGAAGGACATCACGAGAAAATCTAAAGTAAAATTCAAATCAGAAAAGGAAGTTACATCCTCTGATAGGGTTTGTTCATAGACGGTTTATACAGTATAGAGATAGTTTTGTACTCAACAAAGGAACTATTTAGGGAAGCTGTTGCTAAATGTCGAGTGTAAAGACAGCAAATCGATCACACCTGCATCAAGTAATGTACAAAAGCTGTTATTATAAAACTCATAGCTGATTTTAACATGAGACCAAAGGAAAAGCAAAACCTAGTAAAACATGGTGGCCAAGCTAAAGTGATGGTTCAGCCGTAAAACAACAGACAAATGTGTTTTTAGAGGCAAAGACACAATGAGACAATTCATTACACACTAATTGGGTTAAGGAGGCTAAATGAATAAAGTGAAGTGTGTTTAATTAAATGAATCCACTGCTGGAGGGAATCTGGCTTCACTTATTTGTAGAATTTAAAACAAGCTGTTTAACCTCATGACGTTTATTTGAATTTCACTTTGAGCCTGAACTCCGCTGACGGATCCTGGAAGAGTTTCCACAGCCTCCAGCCAAATGTGCTTTCTACTGGGGACACACCGGGGACACACCGGGGACACACTGGGGACACACTGGGACACACTGGGGACACACTAGGACCTGAACCTCCATCACCAGGCAGATGTTCACCACGATGCAACCTAGTACAAACGCTCTGTGGAAATACTCCTGTTGAGCCTCAGCTGCTCGATGTGAGGGGAGAGACGACTTATTTTAGGAAAGCTCCAACACGGATTAGTGTGGCCGAGCGGCTTCACACTGATTTGATGGCTGTTTTGTGCTGTTTACCGCCTGTTTTCCCCCCCCCGCTCGATGAAAAGCTGGCTGAGTGATGGCTTGATGACGGCCAAGCAGACTGACAGACTTTACTACATCCTCTTAGGTCCACAAATCTGTGAAGCTGGTTTACGTCAGAGTACGTGCATATGTCAAATGTGTATAGAGGTGTAAATCAAAATGTGTGTAAGTGGCATGATGTGTCCAGAGATGTTGTTGCACGCACCGGATTGTGTGTGTGTGTGTGTGTGTGTGTGTGTGTGTGTGTGTGTGTGTGTGTGTGTGTGTGTGTGTGTGTGTGTGTGTGTGTGGAGCCATCTGTTAGGAGGTGCTTCCCCCGGGCAGTAGCGGACCATCAGATTACGGCTGTTTACTACACTCACAGATTAACCTAGTGAACGATAATAATCCCTTCTCCATCACTCTCCCTCTCTCTCTCTCTTTCTTTCTTTCTCCCATCTTTTCCTTCCCAGCCTCTCATTCAACAATATTCATTGGTCATGAATCACTTGCTGAAATGTTATTGAGGTACAAACAAACCTATAATCGTATTGACGGTTCATTATCTGGATGACAGGAACATGAGCAAGCTGAAGAAAACAACAATGAAATGAAGAAAACAGGCTCCTAATAATTAAGGGCGGCATCCCCTCACCAATTTAAATTTCATAGACTAAATGTGACTTTAAAGACATTGCTGGATCATTCTAGAGCAAATATACAACCGTTGTACTGAATTACATTAAGTATAAATACAGTACAACACATTGACATATATGTCGCTTTTGATGTCACTAATAGGCTGAATTCATAACTAAACTGAATGAATATGGAGGATGTTTTCATGCAAATCATTTCTGCTCTAGAGCATGACCCCTGATCTCAGGCTGTAAAACCTGAGGAAGTTTCAGCAGCATCCAGATGTAACACAGTGAGTGACTCGACAGATGCTGAACATGAGACATCTGCCCTGTCTGCTCCGTCTGCTCTGTCCTCTCTGTCTGCTCAGTCTGCTCCGTCTGCTCTGTCTGTCCTGTCTGTCCTGTCTGTCCTGTCCTCTCTGTCTGCTCTGTCTGCCCTGTCTGTCCTGTCTGCTCTGTCTGTCCTGTCTGCCTGCCCTGTCTGCTCTGTATGTCCTGTCTGCCTGCCCTGTCTGCTCTGTCTGCCCTGTCTGTCCTGTCTGCTCTGTCTGTCCTGTCTGCCTGCCCTGTCTGCTCTGTATGTCCTGTCTGCCTGCCCTGTCTGCTCTGTCTGCCCTGTCTGCTCCGTCTGCTTCGTCTGCCCTGTCTGCTCTGTCTGCTGTGTCTGCTCCGTCTGCTGTCTGCCCTATCTGCTCTGTCTGCTCCGTCTGCTGTCTGTCCTGTCTGCTCCGTCTGCCCTGTCTGCTCCGTCTGCTCTGTCTGCCCTGTCTGCTCCGTCTGCTCTGTCTGCCCTGTCTGCTCTGTTTGCTGTCTGCCTTGTCTGCTCTGTCTGCCTGCCCTGTCTGCTCTGTCTGCCTGCCTGCTCTGTCTGCTCTGTCTGCTGTCTGCCTTGTCTGCTCTGTCTGCTGTCTGCCTTGTCTGCTCTGTCTGCTGTCTGCCTTGTCTGCTCTGTCTGCTGTCTGCCTTGTCTGCTCTGTCTGCTGTCTGCCTTGTCTGCTCTGTCTGCCTGCCTGCCCTGTCTGCTCTGTCTGCTCTGTCTGCTCTGTCTGCTCGTATTCCACATCCAGCCGACCCGGGTGCCACAGGTCTGGGGACGGCTGGATAAACCATTAATCTGCTGAACTCACTGGTCACATCTCAGCCTTCAACCAGGGACGTTTTATCAGCCCAGCCTACGACTCTGCGTCAATTCAAACATTACGATAATTAGTCATTAAAATGTACAGATTTTCACAAAGACGCATAACTAAGTAAGATTCACATCAAAGTGTCTGGAGATCACACTGAGGGCGGAGCATCTATAAATGAGCTGTTATGAGGAACGACAGCATTAATCTTCAGGATCTCTGAGATTTAGAGATTGATTAATTCATTTCCGTAAATCGTTTTTAGTTTATGCTTATTTAGGTCATGCTACGTGTCAGTTCACGTGACGGAGGCAGATCGCTGTGTGTCGAGCATCCGGTCATTTGGCGTTTGGCCTGTTTTTCAACAATATACTGTACGCCGACGCTCCAGTGACCAGAGAGTGACACATTTTATGGATCACACACACAAAGAAATGGATTATCACACAGATCAGTGACCAGACCGACCTAGAAAACACCGAAGGACTGTCTGACTGGCACGCGACACACACACACACAGACACACACACAGATGCAGTAAGAGGGGTCCTCCCTCATCTACCCCTCCCTCCCTTCACCCTCCCACTTTGTTTACATTCTCCCGCCTCCCGGCTGCCCATCTGCTTCCCTGCTCCGTCGGCTCTGATCTACTCATCTGCACCGGGGTCTAATCACGAGGAAACGGCCTCAGACACGTTCAGGGCGGAACCCGCCTGGTGATGACGACACTGGGTTTTAGTGTGTGTGTGTTTCCAGTGAAATGCCACAGGGGGACAGGAGCTCAGTTTGGGATTTAAGGGAAATGTTCGTGCAGCAGAAGCCTCCGCGGTCGTCGGGGAACACTTTCCAATAAAGCAGACGACAGATTCTGTTCCCTGTCATTTGTCAGCGTGTGTCGCCTCCTGCTGTGCGACACACGTCTGAGAGTGTGATAGAAAATGGCAGCTGTCCATGGAATGTGATCGACGGCGTGGACTCCCAATGGCCTGATGAACGGGACATGTTAGGTCTCCTAGCAACATCCAATCCACTGGGCCCATCTCAATAATTGCAGTCAGTGGCTTTTCTGATGATTGCACTGAATGTGAAGGTGTGTTATCTGTTATGTAACTGACTTCTCTAACGTTCTGTCACTCTGCTCCATCACTGGAGGTCGTTGACACCGACAGTGAGTCAGCGTCTGTTCTGTTTGAAGCCAAGTTGGAAACCCCTGATCGGTGATTAGCAGTAATATGGATTCAGGTTATCTCCGCCACACGCACACAAACGGAAACTAGTGAGGGACAGGGGGGGGGGCGAGAGTCTGCACTGATGAGATATTGACTGAAACAATTATGCAACAGCGTCCGTGACCATGAGAACATAGGTCGTGTGACTACGAGCATCAACACGTGTACACACCCGTGTCTGTTTTATAATCTTACTGTTATTAATGCTTATTTCTGTATTATCTAAGTCCTGGATCTTATTTACCTTTGTCCTGAAATGATTTAACCCAGTTTCAACCACTTTGTAACTGAAAATTGTTGAATAAATACAGTTTATTGATTTACTACATAAACTGCAGTGAGTTCTGGGTACTGATATGAAATGTGAAAGTGGACTGCACTCCTCACGCCACAGTAGTTTGACGGATTGTGTTTTCATTAAGTCGTGAACGTGCTGCTAGGCAACTGACTGCGTCCTTCCTTCATATTTGATAAATGTAATCTGCACAAACGTTTGTGATAGTTTGAATTAATCACAACCATAATTAACATGTAATTATACTGCAGTGTAAAGTGCTTTGTGTCTTCACATCCTTCTGGTGTGTGACTGAGTGTGTGCACTTGTTGTAGTGTGAGTAGAGAAGTGATAATGATCAGGAGTGAAATGGGGCTCTACAGTGAAGAGATCTCATTAAGTGAAGAGCGAGTGAACCATCAGCTCCATGGATCAGACGCCACACGCCGTCCTTCCTCCGCCGCCATTGGCTGTCCCTCTGAAGCTTCTGCTCCTAGTGCATTGTGGGATATCGGCAGGAGCGTTCATCCTTGGATATCTCTTCTTTTCCATCTTTCCCAGACTCCATTCCTCCTCTCGTTCCTCCATCTCTCCCGGTGTTCTCCCTTCTCAAGGTGACTCACCACAGAGGCATCTCTCTCTCTCTCTCTCTCTCTCTCTCTCTCTCTCTCTCTCTCTCTCTCTCTCTCTTCCCAGTCTTTCCCTGCCACCGGCGTTCAGAGGAACTCTCATCCTCTCTCTCTCTCTCTCTCTCTCTCTCTCTCTCTCTCGCTCTCTCTCTCTCTCTCTCTCTCTCTCTCTCTCTCTCTCTCTCTTCCCAGTCTTTCCCTGCCACCGGCGCTCAGAGGAACTCTCACCGTCTCGGTCACTTTCCCTCTGAGGTCTGAAGTGTCCGACCTTCCCTTCGTCTCTGCCTTGCGTCCTTCCACCGACCGATCGTTGTCTCCTGCAGCTACATCCTCTCTCTATCGATCGGCCCCAGTTCCCTTGTCAACCGAACGTCCTTCAGATTATGTCCCCCCCCCCCGCCCGCCGCTCGCTTCACCCACTCCTCTTACTCCACCCGGCTCAAACTCATGGGAGTTTCCATCACCCACACACACCACCCTCCTCCTCATCCCCCTCTCTTTCACGCAGTAGTCCGAGTTGTGTTCCGGTTTCCACCTCTGGCAACGGACGGCATCACAAACCGTGACAGAGCGCCGGCGTTTTCCACGACCCGGCCTCGATGCTCTCTCATGCCAACCCGCCCCCCCCCCCCTCGTCCCATACCACAGTGTGGAGCAGCGGACTGACCCCTGACCATCACCCCTCATCAGCAGCGATGGACCATGACACTATTGAAGGAATGGAGCTACAGTTACACAACAGTACATGTTGATGTTATAGTGACAACTTAACACTATGATACAAACACTGTAAGTTAATAGACTGCAGGAGAGAACAACTTCCATAAAGCAACGTGAGTCTGGACACTGGATATGAATTCATAATGATGTCACAGGGATTTCTCTGTAGAATTCACATGATGGAGTCTACAGTGAACGGCTGGAACAGGATGTCCTTCGTGACCTCACAGCTCACTGGGGTTTTTTGGAGACTGATGGTTGGGTGGGGGGGGGGGGGGGGGGGATACATGTTGTTCAGAGAGAGGGGATTAGGGGGGGGGGGGTGGACCACCGAGCAGCTGAGGAACCATTTTGACTCGCTCGTCTGTTCCGGACCGGAGCTGCTTGTGTCTCCTCACCGAGCTGCAGACACGACGTGCTGTCGCATTATGGAATGTTTGAATAGAAGAGCCCCCCCCCCCCCCCAAATCCAAATCATCTCAGACCTTCTCTCTCTGTCAGCTGCTGTCGTTTGTGAGGATGAGACACACACACACACACACAGACACACACAGACACACACACAGGGTGTTGTGATGGTGAAGAGTCGCACTGACATGATGCTGCAGGTTTCATGTTCCACGTCTCAATCACACATTTCACCTGCATATGAACCATCATCATCATCATCAACATCATCATCATCATCATCATCATCATCGTTTCTGTCTGTGTGACTACATGCATGCAGATCTCCAGCTGTGAACTCCCTCCTTCCTCTGCAGCTACAGATGTTTGCAGCTGTATTTCTGTTTATTGTGAAGCAGCTCGTGCCCCTGGTCCTCCTGCAGCTCAGAGAGAAACATCAGCTGGAAACAACCTGGCTCATATCTGGAGGAAGGTGTTGGCTCTGGAGGAGGAGGAGCTCGAGTGGCGTGGCTGTCACACGGTTAACGGTGTGGACATGCCGGTTAGTCTCCGGTTAAACTCCGGTTAGTCTCTGATTAGTCTCCAGTTAGTCTCCAGTTAGTCTTCGGTTAGTCTCCGGTTACTTCCCGGTTAGACTCTGATTAGACTCCGATTAGTCTCCGGTTAGTCTCCGGTTAGACTACGGTTAGTCTCCGGTTACTCTCTCGTTACTCCCTGCTTAGACTCCGATTAGTCTCCGGTAACTCCCCGGTTAGACTCCGGTTAGTCTCCGGTCAGTCTCCAGTTAGACCACGGTTAGTTTCCGGCTAGTCTCCGGTTAGTCCCCGCTTAGATTCCGATTAGTCTCCGGTTAGTCTACAGTTAGACTACGGTTAGCCTCCGGTTATTCTCTGGTTAGTCTCCGGTTAGACTATGGTTAGACTACGGTTAGACTACGGTTAGGCTCTGGTTACTCCCCGGTTAGACTCCGGTTAGTCTCCGGTTACTCTCCGATTAGTCTCCGGTTAGACTACGGTTAGACTCCGGTTACTCCCCGATTAGTCTCCGGTTAGTCTCCGATTAGACTCCGATTAGTCTACGGTTAGACTCCGGTTAGACTCCGATTAGACTCCGGTTAGTCTACGGTTAGACTCCGGTTACTCTCCGGTTACTCCCCGGTTAGTCTCCGGTGAGTCTCCGGTTAGTCTACAGTTAGACTACGGTTAGACTCTGATTAGTCTCCGGTTACTCCCCGGTTAGTCTCCGGTTAGACTATGGTTCGACTACGGTTAGACTACGGTTAGTCTCTGGTTACTCCCCGGTTAGACTCCAATTAGTCTCCGGTTAGTCTACGGTTAGTCTCCGGTTACTCCCCGGTTTCTCTCAGGTTTATCTCCGGTGCCACCACACGGAGAAGTGTTGATTTTTTAAAACGTGACAAATGACAGAAATCACAATTTAACACGCAGAGAACCTGAAACCCGCAGCTGGCTGGTACCGGTACCGGACACACGGGTCGGTACCGGACACACGGATCGGTCCCGGACCCGGTACCAGACCCGGACCCGAACCCGGTACCAGCAGCTGCCAGTGGAACTCCGAGCTCTTACCCCCATGTCGGCGCTGTCAGTCGGGTTCCCCTCGGAGGACGAGTCGCTGTCCGGCTGGTTCCGAGGAGGTGATGAAGAGCAGGTGACGAAGAGGAGGGTTAAAAAACAATGGATGACTTCAACTTGACAACTGATGACAAGAAAACTATTATCAAGCGAACTCGAGATCCTAGAAACGAGTTAAATCTCTCAGACAACGGGTCAGGAGTGGAGTGGACCTGTCCGCAGGCAGCTGGCACGGCTCGGCTCGGCCTGGCCCGGGTCAGAGGACGGTAGCACGGCTCGGTTCTTCACGGTGAACCGGTGAAAAGCGGCGGGGACTCCTCGACCTGCTCCGGGAACACTCGCCACTGATGCCGCCGGAAAGTAGAGCCGACCAACAGGCTTCTTCTCCGGATGCCGTGTCCCTCCGCGGCGGTGCGCAGGCCGGACGCAGCACGCAGGGATCCCCGGGGTCTCACTCCGCGGAGGAAACGAGGACCAAATAGGGCGAGGCAGTTTTATCCTTAAAACAGCTTCACTGCACTTTTAAACATGAATATTTGCACATAATACTGTCAGTGGTACAGTGATAAATATATTTCATCCCATATATTCACCTGGCAGTGTGAGAATAGTGCCTTTTAGTATATATTTATTTATTTATCTGGCAGTAACAGGTTAACTTTGGTCTGTACCAACCCCATGTTGTGTTATGTGGTTTATAAAGGATATGTGAGTCTTGTGTTTTTATGTGTGTATTTGCTGCTGTAAAACTGTAATTTCCATTCTTGGATGTATAAAGTATGAATTGATGGATCTATCTATCGATTTATCTATAAATAAACTAATATATTTCCCAAATCTTTGTTTAATCACATGGTACACTTATCTAGTTGATGTTTCTATTATTTATCTTTAATTGAGCAAATTCCCTCCCCCAAGAAACTTTAGTACATGAGCACATGCAACAAAAACTAAATCGACTATTCACTAAATTTAATTTCACGATGCCTTGGATGATAGTTTTTAATATGTTTGCTTAATTGTACAAATTCTCATTTGGCAGTTAACACAGTGAATCTGCAGCTGTTGGGGCCAATTGAAGTTTGGGAAGTGGCCTGCTTTTACGTAAAGTCAATAATTCAACTCTGCTTGTGAAAAATGAGCCGATAAGACGTGTGTATCTGAGGGGAAAAATGTCTAATCCGAAATGTCCATCATACCAAAGTCTTCAATGTGTTCTATTTCACAGTGTTTTTTACAATATAAGAAATTTCTGGACTGATATTTGTTTTCCGTTGGCAGCAGCTGTTCAAGCCGCAGTGTCTCTGCTGCTGTGAAGCGTGAACAAAGTGCACATCTGCAGCATCGATGGCATCTGGGGAAAAGACTGTCGCACACAGTCTGGTCTCTGAAGGCTGCGTCAGTCTGGCAGCGTTCAACTAACAGAAAATAATCCAGAGATGTGAATGCACAAAACATCGATTTAGTTTTTCAGCGGTTGTGTTGACAAATAAGAGTCGAAACAAGGGAAGAGCGAAGCTGAGGAGGAGATGAGAGACGAGGAGAATAGTCACAAGAGAAATAGAGAGAAATACAAACACAAGATTTTACCAATAAGGACTCACACTGTCACCAGCATAAACCTGGAAGATGGTTGTTATTGTTGTAATATGGGGAATGAACAGCCGGGCCACTGTGCACAGAACAACCTGCAATAACAGAAAACCAACAAACCACATGGAGACAATGTGATTGTTGTGGTCGGTCCGAGCAAAGCTTTGGCTTTTCATCCTTTATTTCTGTGTGCACCACCTGCTGAGGAAGATTAGACAATTATTCTGCTGTTTTTAGAGTCTTCAAATGGAGCAGGCTGCTATGAATAGTGTGCAGCTGCCAGACACACACACACACACTCACACACACACACACACACACACACATGCACAAACAATCCTGACTGAGTGGGATTCAAACACTGAGCAAATTAATGGAGGGGAGATCACACTACATTGCATAACACACGAGCAAGTGTGAGGGTGTGTTCATATGTGGTTGTCGCTGCAGAGGAAAGTGTGCGCTGCTATGCAAACGTTTGCCTGTGCGTGTCTACACCGAGTTTCACTGGGATCAATACTCGCCTCTGTCATAATTGAAGTGTGGCCTGGTTTCAGCCGGCACCATTTATCAAGGTTCTTTTATGAAATTGAGCTGCAAGAATCTGTGTCATTACTCGAGTAGAGAATAGAAGTTGAGAATGAAGTCTGGACTTTGAGCGACACATGGAAACACCAGTTCATCGGAGGAGCTCATAGGAAACAAGATGAAGATACAGCGCTCATATATTCATGCACACATTTTGATAGTAGGGACCTGTTCATTAATGTGATATCACTATATACGTATTAAATATGATATTAGTTTATTATTATGTCATTTGCACAATATGTTATTGTTTGGTATGGTTAATTAGTCACCATTCATAGATGATAAACATGGAGACATTCAACGAACTTCACATTAAAAGCACTGAAGAAACATCTTGTGCTGGCTGCGAAATGGTCAGATAGCGTCTGCTCCATGTTAGCAGACGGGACACGGAACCAACTAAAAAGTCAAAGATGCTTTGCTGTGATTTAAGTTAGTTCTTATCACACTGAGGTTTGTTCAAGTATTAATTTTAATGTTCAAGTTATGTGATAATGTGAAAACAGACGATTGATCGGAGGGACCTTGATGCAGAATGACAGCGTCCAGGATATTCCTCTCCGTCATTTGCTGAGGAAAATAAAAGAGCAGCACATCTTTTCCTAAAGGACCAATAACAGAGTGTACTGTAAGGTCGGAGAGAAAAGCAGAGACACAGGAGTGGGAGGGAAACAATCAGAACAAAAACATTTCAGAGACCTGGTCACCATAGCAACAGCTGTCAAGTAACCACGGCTCCCTAATCATGCAGCTGACACAAAACTAAAATGAAGAAATTCGAAACGGATGAATGGAAGGAGGGAGGGAGGTGAAGCAAAGCCGAAGGGAAAAGATGTGAAAAGTAAAGTTTAAGAAATAATTTCATTTTTCTCTTTGTTGAACTTCAGCTGATTGTGATTTGACGACCTGCGACCGACTGAATCCGACTGATGGAAAAGATCAGAAGCTGCGGCATGGGAAAAATGCTTTGTCACTGTTCTTAGCAGAGACAAATGGAGGCAATTAACCTGAAATCTCACTTTAATATGAGAATTGATTCTTAACACGTGCACACACACGCACACGCACACACAGTCACACTATTTGCCGATTCTGATTCAGTTTCTTCTGTTAGTCAAGTCAAGGAAACATTTAATACATTTTAACATAAAAGCAGCACAAACATCACACTGTGAAAGACACAGTTTAGGGTTATATTTATATTTAGATCACATATCTTTCCTCCTCTGGCAGGATTGTATAGGATTAATGTTGTAAATCCTTAAAAAGATTAAGAGGCTACAGTTACGCAAGCATATGATTTGAATATGTGGAGCTTGGAGCTAGTTTGATGACATCGTGAAGCACCGTGGGATCCTGGGAGTTGTTGTGTTCAACACAGTTCAACATCAATGTCAATGAAAATCAATCAAACTTTTATTAACGTTACGCAGCAAACGTTAAAGAACAATCGCGACCAATATAAACAGTGAAAGAAAAAAACAACCTTTGTTATTAACATGAATTATGTCACACTCTCTCTCTCCCAGCTCTCTATGAGCATCCAGATCCTGGAAACGTCCCAGAAGGACCACCGGCCTCTGAGCAGCTGCACTGAAGCAGCTGTGGGATTTGCTGCCTTGCTCATGGGATCTGTGGTATTCACTGATGCAGAGAAAGGTGTTAGTTGCTCATTTGCACAAACACTTTCCGAGTATGTCTGGAAGATTCAGGTCACACGCTCCAACCCTCTAGCTTACACTCTCTGTAAATGTCACATTGTGAATGCGCAGCAAATAACTCTGGTGAATGAAGTTGAATAAGAATTCAGTTTCCAACAGAAAAACATTTAACAAGCTCGTTCCATTAACTTGAAATCATTTCTCCCTCTGAAAGGAAAAGCAAGATGAGAGAACATAAAAACCTTTGTAAGAAAGTAAACATCTATTCACGTATTAAATATTAAAGCTTGTCCTATTTTCTCTTAGACAAAACACTAATGAGATCATTACTACGCCTTTTTCCACCATATGGAATAATTCTGACCCCATACAATTAAATACCATCATCATATATTTGTAAATAGGAATTTAACACAAAGCAGCATGAAAGGTTTGTCTCTACGTGTCAGAGCTGTGATACGCTGGAGATCTGTCCCGGGTGAACTCCGCCTTTCACCCAACATCCGCTGGGATTGGCTGCAGCCCCCCCCCCACAACCCTCATGGGATAAGTGGGATAGATAATGGATGGATGGATAATACAAATCATACACCACTTGTGCAATAACATGTAAAGTGAAGAGAGTGTGTGTGTGTGTGTGTGTGTGTGTGTGTGTGTGAGTGTGTGTGTCTGTGTGTGAGTCTCTGGGCACGATGCCATGTGTGTACTGATGAACATCATCACTGCATCACGGAGCGCAGACACATGTCCTGCAGATATAAACATGCAGACGATCAAACACACGTGTGAGAGATAAAT
Organism: Limanda limanda; assembly: GCF_963576545.1. Lineage (NCBI taxonomy): Eukaryota > Metazoa > Chordata > Actinopteri > Pleuronectiformes > Pleuronectidae > Limanda > Limanda limanda. The sequence goes on from NC_083654.1 coordinate 20,577,978, forward strand.
GAGCGGACACGGCTGCACTAACACGACAGGTGTGTGCACAATACAGGTGATTACTCCACAGCCTGAGACACACTGGTGCTCGCAACCACACACACACACACACACACACACACACACACACACACACACACACACACACACTCTTAGCTGCTCACAGATCCTTCAGATGTGTGTTGTGTAAGTTTCCTAACATGTGTGAATGAGGGTCCCTTCTGGTCCCCCTCAGGTTGAAGAGGCTGGTGAGTGAAATAACACACAGGCAAACGCACACACTCCAACTCACACACAAACACACAGAGACTCAGACTCACACACAAACACACACACAAAGACTCACACACAAACACACACACTCAGACTCACACACAAACACACACCCTCACAATTGTGGACTATGCAACATTCATTTCCATCAATCTCACCACACACTTAACATGAATAGAAAGTAAAGAATACGTTATATTATACAGCAATATTAGAGATATGAGAAATGTATGAAAAGAATGAGCACATTGAAACCAAGGGGAAATGTTCATGATAACGTATAGTGCCCAAAACCTGTGTTGCTAATTGCTAACTAGCTCAAATACTTCCAGTGTAAAACTGCAGACAATCCCAGCAGCTCCGGTTTCAGCACCCTGGACAGCTCCTGGGACACGTCTCTGAAGGAAAGTCCAACTTTTCCTCAACGTAAATGTAGAAAGATGTGAAAAAGAAACGTTTTAAAAAGTGCTTGAGGCTGATTTGCATCTGACAGCAGAGGATATTTGTACGATCATTCATGGGCAAACGTCCCAGAGTCATTAGACTGTGCTGTAATCCACTGACCTCCTTCTTTCCACTTCCTCTGTTGTTCTCCGTTGTTCCTTATCTGCCCTCCAGCTGTGTGATCTCTCTCGTCCCTATCTGCACTCGACTTGCATCTCTTCTCTCCTCTCCAGAGTTTCTCCTCTCATCGTTACCACAGAAGACATGACACAGTGGTTCTGTGGAGAAGTTGATCAACTCTATTTGAACAGAAATAAGAAATAAGAAAACCCTCTCTCTGGTTTCTCCCTCCTCATATCTACAATTTTGTTTTGTTTGCCTTTTGCAGGACATCCAATAGGGATAAGATACACAGGACAGAGCAGCACCTTGCAGCAAATTACTTTGAAAATACTCTGAAAGTATATGTACATGTATATGTTAATATGAGTTGTGTGTATCCTACAGTTGCAGACACACACACTCAGGATCAAGCATCGGGTGCTGGACTTTTCATAAGTGCTGCACAGCTTAATAAATGATTCACATTTATATGGAACATGTGGAAGTGTCTGTTGGTGCGTTTGTATGTGCTTGTGTATTTGTGTGTGTGTGTGTCTGTGTGTGTGTGTGTTTGTGTGCCACTGGCTGTGTTTCTGAGTCTACCGCCTACGCTGAGTGCACCTTCTGCTCCACTCAGTTCCTTCATCTTATAATAGAAACACCGGCCAAACTGTAGCTGCAGCAAATGACTGGAATTACACCAGGAGTGAGAAAACACGAGTTTAGATATAAAATATTAATTGTCATTACTTTCTGGAGTTTTTTCTGTCAATTTAAAAAAGCATAAGCAGAAAAACTACATATGAGTCACTGTGGAGATCTAGCACAGGGGTGGGGAAACGTCATAGGCCATAATAAACTATTGAGAACATATATATTACACCAATGTCGTCCATGCAAAGGCTGGAACTGCTTTGCTGTGGTCTGACGTCAGATGGTCGTGTTGATGACGCTACTTGCAGTTTAGCTGCATGTTTCCAGTTGTGATGAGATCTGCTTTCTTCATCACTGAAACCTTTTCCCCACAAACATGATGTTTGTCCCTTTAACACTGCCACAGTTTGAAAAACAAATAAGAATCTCCACCTACAGCCTCCACACTTTAGGGACCTGTGCTTCATTTGCATCAGACAGCGTCGGATAACACAGTTGTACATTAAATTGTCGTATCTAGAAATACACTGTGGTTCAGAGCAAGTGATCGATAACTAGTGAACGGCTGGAAGTGACTCTGACCTTGAGTTTCTGCTCAGAGGCTGAAACAGATGAAAGACCTGCAGCCTCTTCCAGTTCTAAATGTTATTTTAACTGGTCACCATGAATATTTCATGCAGGGGGGAAACTTTGTGTCAGTGTGAGGAAAACTCAGTCACGCCACCCCCCCAGCCAGTGCTCTGCTCAGCCACTATCAGGGCACAATTTAAAAAAAGGTACCCTGCTGTCTCTTTAAGGCCCTGCTCCGCTGCGAGAGCCAATCACAGGCTGGTAAACGTGGCTAGACCGTCCTCGTCTGTGACCTTGAGAGAAGAGTGAAGGAATGGAGGGAGTGTGAGGTGGAAATGATGAATGAAGGAAGAAGACGGAGGGAGAGGTTTATAAATGAGGATACACCTCTCCTTGTTGCCTTTCCCTCACTCTAATCTCTCTCCCTTTCTCCATCCATCTACCCCCCCCTCCCCATCAGACACACACAAACACACACACACACACACACACACACACACACACACACACACACACACACACACACACACACACACACACACACACACACACTTTCCTCTCTGCTCACAGCCCTACAGAGTGTTGCATAATTCCCAGCGTGAGGGAGGGAGGTGAGGAAAGGCGAGAGAGAGCGGCAGCAGGGAGAGTGACTCACGATGCAACATGCACCACAACTCCACAACTCCACACTCCATCGAACAACACACAGTACATCACTAACACACACAGACACACACTAACACACACACACAGTTTCACAGAAATGGTCGGTGTGTTCATCATTAGCTCACAACTAACGTCTGTACAGTTTGGAGGGAAGCAACAGTCTCGACACAAACCTGAAGGTTTTATTCAAGCTTGTTATTGTTATTTCGGCGAACAAGTTTGTTTCTAAATTTAAAGATGATCGCTCAATATGTCCTTTACATTTAAGTATATAAATACTCAGGGTAAACATTTAAAATTGACTGTGGGATAATAGTTATCAATTTGTAGTAAAGTAGTGAAAAGTGAGTCTGTGATTTCAGCACATGTGTTTCAGACAGAGGCTGAAAAGAGGAGCTGCAGCGATGGACAGTCTGAGACAGATGATCAACCTGCTTGTGAATATGTCTCCTGTAAGTTCCAGACTAGTTCCTCCACCTCTCCACCTCTCCACCTCCACCCCCACACTCTCCCTGCAGTCTGGTAAACACAGAGACAACAGGAATGCATTAGCCCAGTGTGACCCTGTCGTAAAGCCCACGCCTACACACTCCTGGATCCTTCCTCCAGAGTAATGGAGGGAAGCAGTGCTGGGACGTGCTCTGTAATGTCTGCACATTTGTCTCGTGTAACATAAATACAGCAAATGGACAAAACCACACCGAATGTAATAGAGTGGAACTGCCTCACAGAGTATCCAGAGCCACAGTTTGTGGTGAACACTAAACAGAGTTCAGCCCCTGTGACGTGTACAGTGAGTCTCTGGTGCTCCAGGGACTTTGTGTTATTACGGAGGTGAACAAAGCTCCACAGCTGCTTTTGGCTTGAAGTGATTTTCTAAATGAGAGCGAGTGCTCTGACCCGGTGAAAAGCTTCCATCCAATCAGCCTGGAATGAACTCAGCA
>NC_083654.1:20586621-20611621 GCF_963576545.1 Limanda limanda
CACCCCCCCCACACACACACACACACACTTCTCCCTAGAAATCGGAGTGTACTCCTGCTTCTAACGGCTTCATTCACAAAGTCACACCCATCCTCTCCCTCCTGTTGCTGCAGCAGAACCAGAGTTAGTTAACTCTCTCTCCAGCGACTCCTTCCAGCAGAGAGATGAGCTCAGCTGCTGCACTCACACATTCATCAGATTAATAGAAGTCTAATGTACTGATGTTACACGACAGAGGAGCCGGCTCGCATCGATTCGCCAGATCATAAAAACGTCTCCGCACGGGGAAAGAAATGGCGCCTTGAGAGTCTCTTTCTGTCAGAGACGCTGGACGTGTTCGTGTCAAATGAGGAAACTGTGAAGAATTATCACAGCTCGCTTCTCAGTCTATGAAGCATCATCATCATTCGCTGGATTTATCCGTCGCCATTTTTCCTCTGTGAGCTGCGCTTTCTCTTCCTGTCTCCTCCTGCATTCAGGCGTTTTTTTAATGGCGTCTGGCTGGCGAGATTCATCTGAGCCCCGAAGAGAGCGGAAAAACAACTTCTCTGGCAAAGTCGGGAACAATATGAGACGTTATTTATGTGAGGGACATTTGCAGGTTAGGAAACAGATTGGAGGAGACACAGATTGCTCGTGACATTTGAATAAGTGGCCGGCGGGCGGCCGTGATCGATGAGGAGGTGAGGGAGAGAGTGAAGCTTCAGCAGAGGAGGAGTCGACTCACTGACAGCAGAGGAATAAAAGTCTCATGCACGTCTGGTTTAGTGACACTAAAACAAAGAGGCCTCCTCAAAACACACACACACACACACACACACACACACACACACACACACACACACACACACACACACACACACACACACAGTCTCTTTCAGCTGATTTATATTCCTGACACACGAGGCATCGGCTGCGAGCCATGAATGAATTTCCCCCGTGATCCTTCACCTGTTGAACGAAGCATTCGGGTTATTTCCAGTCTGCAGGTGAAGCAGAATCCAGAGAACACATAGAACACACAGAACAGACAGAACACACAGAATCCACAGAACACACAGAACACACAGAACAGACAGAACACACAGAACACATAGAACACACAGAACACACAGAACCCACAGAACACACAGAACACACAGAACACACAGAACACACTGAACACACAGAACACACAGAACACACAGAACACACAGAACCTGGAGGTGATCCAAGATGAGTAAAGCTTTATGAGGCCGTCATTGTTCGACCCTCAGTTAAAAAGCCATTTTAGGACATGTCAGCTTTAGTCGGATTAACGGCCAGTGTTTCTAGTGATTGTCCACATGATTAGAAATGTTATAAATGCTCAAACCTCCGTGCCTCAGTGAGCACAAGAGCGTAAAATCCCAAATGTGCTTTCAATGCTTCCAACAATGCGAGTTGGACGTGTTGCATAAGGTCTGACATCAAGAGGTGGAGCCGACACTTTGCTGCTCTGCAGAGAAACGCTGGGCAGCAGGAGTTTAACTCCACGATACGTGTTAGTCTGAAGTGTGAGCACAGACTGCAGAGTGACACAGACAGGAGAGAGGAGGAAGAGGAGGAAGAGGAGGAAGAGGAGGAAGAGGAGGAAGAGGAGGAAGAGGAGGAAGGGGAGGAGGAAGAGGAGGAGAATCCCTCTCGTCCTTCCTGTTTGTACGTCTCTGACCTTCAGCCATCTGAGGAGACATTTCTCCCACAGTCTGATGAGGTGTGAAGGAGCTCTCCCTCCTTCCCTCCCCTTCCTCCCGACCTCTATCCTCCTCTGTCTCTCTCCATCCTTCTTCTTTCTGTGACAACGCTCGTCCTCCATCTCTCCTTTCTCCCTCTGCCTCCATCGCTCCACTCAGCATCTGACTGCTCCCTCTGCTGAAAAACCACAGGAACAACATATCTGATGGGAGAATATTACAGGAGCAGAATCAAACAAATATTAAATTGTAAAGCTGAGAGTTGGATAATAAGATCAACACTAGTTTCATATCGACTGGATTTCAGCATCAAGACTGAAAACAGGGGAAATACTTGAATGTCACATTAAACCGTTTTTATCTCATTCAAAACAGCACCACTTGTTGTTTCCTTTTGTGTGTGTGTGTGTGTGTGTCCACAGTACCGTCGACAGTAATAACCATCTATTGTTGATAGTCCAGGCAAAGTAACCCATTTTGGAGCCAAAAATAGAAGTAATTGAAACTTAACACAATGAAAGTAACCATGAAACGTAACATTTTTTGTATTACAAGTTTCTTTGAAAATGAATTTATGTATGTATTTGTCATACAAATGAATGGTGTTTCTGTCTATGCAAATTAGGACATATTCAATAAGTGTGGAGCTCATGTGCTTGTCAAATTCATTTCAAAAAGACTTGTAATACAAAAAAAGTTACTTTTCATAAATACTTTTACTATGTAAAGTTTTAATGTGGTAGGAGTAAGGGAAAAAATTAAGCCTATTTGGGTGTATCTGGGGCATATTCGATTAGTGTATAGGTCATTTGCATATTCAAATTAATTTTCAAAGAAACTTGTAATACAAAACATGTTACCTTTCATGGTAACTTTCATTGTGTTAAGTTTTATTTTGATAGGAGTAAAGGAAAAAAATAGCCCTTTTGGGGTGTATTGTTGCCGGGCCTTATTGGAACACATTGATGAGAATTAAACATATTTCTTCAACTAGGATTTCTTAGGAATTTTAGTATGTTGTTCTGGACACCTCATAGAAATGATCTATGAGGAAAAAAATTCTTTTACAATTAGTCGGTCGTAAAACGCTACTTTGCCTGGACTATGATGCAAGGTCAGAGAAGTGAGGATTCTAATCTAGAAAGAAAACGTCTGTGCAGTAACACTCTCAGCTGTCAATCATGATGTTTCAAAATGTTTTTATATCTTCAAATAACTAATTTAGACCAAATTTACCAATAACAACGACCTAAAGACAGAAAACTACTTTAAGAAACATTTAAACCTTTATTTTTCTCACTAACTCCTGCTTCACTATACGTAGACGTCTAAAAACACTTTCAGACACTTCTGCATTTCCTCTCTGTCGGTAATCAAATGCAGTAATTTGTTAAAGTATGATATAGTTTTATCGTTTTTCCTTTTTTTGCTGTTGAAACTTTTAAAAGCCAAAAAGACAAAGACTCAGCTCTTAATAAGACTTGTTACCCACAAAGCTCCTGATTTCATTAAGCTCTTCACAATAGGATTATTTCATTCGCGGCTGGATTAACTAATATAAATGTTCCTCTAACCTTGACGTAGACAGTGAATTAGCCCCCCCCCACCTTCTCTAGAGAGTCATTAAAGCAACTGTTTCAGGCAGAAAATGTAATTCATGAAACCCGCAGTCATCTTCCCTCTCATTTGAATACAGCTGACTGATTGGTTTACAGCTGAGTAACGGCTGGAGCGAGCAGACAGAATGTGAATCGCTGTCGTCGAGATAATGACTCGAACTCTGAGCTGAGAAGAAGAAGGACGAGCGGAGAGAGCAATTAACACGGAGGCATCGAGAGACTCTAATGGCTCCTGGGTGGAAGAGATGATGAGTGAGGCCTCCAGGAAACCTCCCGACCAATCGGCTGCTGGCGCCCGATCGACTGAAACTTATAATCACCGCTCGGGAAAATGAATTTAGGGAAGGAATCAGTGTTTAATCACAGGAGTTTATGATGAGTTGATGTTAAACTGTGGCTCATTGAGAAGTTTATCACGTGCAACGGAAAACTTTAACCAGCTTCAGGAGCAATGTCCACGTCTCAGGAGTCAATCAGATGTTCAACGCTGAGTTAATGGGTTTTTCTATAACCCAGAGGCTCAGTGATTCCACATGATAATATAACGTTATTAGTTTTTTAAAAGGAGATCATGTAGAAAATATATCTCAACCTTAAGCACGGCTCCCTTTATATGTCAACTGTTCAAAAACAAACAAACAACCTAGTCTTTAAACATTTGAGGTGTCCCTTGGTCCCTTGCAAGGTGCTTCACAAATGTAAGTTACTATAATTATTATAAATAAATTATCCTAATTGTAAATTAAAACAATCCCTCAGAGGGCGACTGCATCAAACATCAACCATCACCTGCTTGTTTCCCTTTGGACTTTGTCTCTAAACATAAAATCTAGAATCTACAGACCTCGACCCACAGCTGTGGTTTGCTCGTGTTTCTTCTTCTGTGGTTTCACTGGAACCTGTGGAGATTCATCTGACTTCCTGACACTGATGCAATCTAAAATCACTTATTGGTTTATTCTCCCCACTGGTGCCAGAGCTCCGACTGCAGCGTCAGGAGTGGGTTAGTTTTCTTCTTACTTTACCAGCAGAGAAAGTCGGTGTCATTAAATCTGCACTAATATACATAGTTAATATAATGTCTTTTATTATCCTCTCTGTTCTGGGTCTATGTTATGATATTAAATTATTTGAATGAAGGTAAATGTAAATGTGATATCACATTTTTAATGAGAAACACTGGTTTGATTCTGTTGTTATTGCCTCCACTGTTTGGACCTGATGAACCTTCAGTGTCAAATAAACTTTACGCAGATTTGATTCAGCAGCAGCTTTAAGGAGTGAATCTCCCTGCTGCACCTCCTGTAGGCTGACACAGGGGGGCAGTGTTACTACATTTGGCTGTGGAGGAGCCAGGCACTCACATGTACACACACACACACACACAGTCAATAATGTACAGGTCATTAACCCCGCCTCCCCCATGTTAGCAGATGGGACATGGATCTAACCCATTCAATCAGAACACATGACATTAATACGTTCATTAACTAGTGATTTGATCTGATTCACCTGTGATTGTGCAGACTCGTGTGTGTGTGTTTCACTGTGTACGTGTGATGCTGCACGTGTGAGTAGGTGGAGTGTGTGTGTGTGTGTTAAAGTGTCGTTATGTGTTAATGCTGTTACATGCATGAGTGTGAACACGTTGTTGAGGTGTTGGGGGTTGAGTAGTTCTACACTGATGAGAATTAATGATTTGTTTTATGGTATCTGAGAGTGTGAGAATAACACACACACACACACACACACACACACACACACACACACACACACACACACACACACACACACACAGAGCTGTAATCCAGTGAGTATCGACAGCAGCAGCAGGTGCAGACGTCCACCAGTATTTTTATGAAGTGGAGATTCACAACACGAGCAACAAAGTCCAGGATCCATCATCGATTCCTCTCCACCGGTGGAATCAGGACGTTGAAGCTTCAGAAAAAGGCTGCGTCGTCCTCATCCTCCTCCTCCTCTTCCTCCTCCTCCTCCTCCTCCTCCTCCTCCTCCTCCTCCTCCTCCTCCTCCTCCTCCTCCTCCTCCGATGCAGTGATAGCATCTGTGCAGAGGAGGTTGTTCTGACTCCAGCAGCTTTCTCCTTCTCACTCAGCTCGTCCGAGTCGAGAGGAGAAGTCCAATCCTCATGTGTGAAGGCCTCAGAGGACCCAGGTTCTACCAGAGGCCCGGGTGAAGACCAGGTCCTCTGGTAGAACCCGGGTCCTCTGGTAGAACCCGGGTCCTCTGGTAGAACCCGGGTCCTCTGGTAGAACCCGGGTCCTCTGCTGGAACCCGGGTCCTCTGGTAGAACCCGGGTCCTCTGGTGGAACCCGGGTCCTCTGCTGGAACCCGGGTCCTCTGGTAGAACCCAGGTCCTCTGGTGGAACCCGGGTCCTCTGTTGGAACCCGGGTCCTCTGGTAGAACCCGGGTCCTCTGGTAGAACCCGGGTCCTCTGGTGGAACCCGGGTCCTCTGCTGGAACCCGGGTCCTCTGGTAGAACCCAGGTCCTCTGGTGGAACCCGGGTCCTCTGTTGGAACCCGGGTCCTCTGGTAGAACCCAGGTCCTCTGGTGGAACCCGGGTCCTCTGCTGGAACCCGGGTCCTCTGGTAGAACCCGGGTCCTCTGGTGGAACCCGGGTCCTCTGCTGGAACCCAGGTCCTCTGGTAGAACCCGGGTCCTCTGGTAGAACCCGGGTCCTCTGGTAGAACCTCATGAATATCACCGGCTCATCTCCTCGTTTCGTGATGAATCTTTTCTCTAATTCAAACCTGAACGTGGTGTAAAACCTGATTCTACACCCGGAGGAAAGACTGAGGGAAGGAAATAAAACAGCAAAGAGAACGATCAATACTTCGACCGACATTAATCTCACTCACGCGGCCCCCCCCCCCCTGTTTGCAGTGATGTATGTATCGGTCAATGACAGAATCGCCCGCCAGGTTCATTTCTCATGCACACCCCCCCACAGTGCCTCGGCGCCGGGTGGTCGATGAGTGAGTCCACAGTCTGGATCGGGTCGGGAACTTCTGTGGAACCGCTGGTTTGGTTCTAATGAATCTTATTACTGACATTTACGGTTGGAAGCCGGAGAATCGGTTCTTCATTACCAGGTCAGAGGTCGGTTTCCTTTGGTCTAAACATTATATCTGTAAAACCAGGAGTAAAAAAACTCATCCTGCAGCCAAACTCATATTTGGAAGTTTCCTTTGTGTTTGGTGTGAACACAGCGTTAGAAGAAGTTATTAAAATCCAGCTTTTATCTCCAATATTCAGGAGGAAACTTTAAAAAATATAAAGAATTCTAACCAGGGATTGTGGGTAATATCCACGGTTCAGTTGTGTTTCAGTTCAGTGAGTCAGAGCTCCTCCACTCAACTCATAAACAGGCTCTTCCATCAGTCAGCGCATTCGACTGCAGGGGGCGCTGTGGCTCAGTCCACATGACAGAGTGTTGCTTTAAATCCCTCTGGTGACAGATATGAGCAGAGAGGAGTTTCTGATTTTACAAACACAACCCTGACAACCAGCCGATGCACAAACAGATGTAGCTCAGAGACGCCTCTGCTGATAGATGAAGAAACGTGCTGAGTCACCGCTGATGGAGGAGGAGGAGGAGGAGGAGGAGGAGGAGGAGGAGGTGGAGGAGGAGGAGGAGAGAAGTGGCGAAAGCTTGTGATGATGCAGCAGCAGGGAACATGTGGTTCTGTCACAATAAGAGGAGCTGGAGGGCGAATGCAACATGTTACTTAAAATACATATTCTCCTATTTGGCTTAATTCTATAAAGTAATCTGGGTTTAGCTAAACAACGAGAATAAAGACGTCCTGCTGATTCACACAATCAACCAATCAGGAGTCAGCTGTCAATCATGACATCCCTGCTTTTTTAAAGCATTAAATAACGAATCAAGACCAAACACGAGGTTCATAAAATCGACCTAAAGTGACAGAAACCATCTTTATCTATTTAACGTGGGTCCAGGACCAATCTGCTAACATGGAGGAGCTGCCAGATGTTTGTTTGTTCCCTTTGTGAAGCTCTAGTTAAGAGCTACTCAAATAGAGTTATTATAAAGTGATTCTATGATTTGGCTTCTTGTTTCTTTGGTCACTTCATCCATCTCCACAGGATCTTGTGAAACACCACCTTCCATAGAAAGTTGAAATGTCAAGTGGAGCCGCTGGTGGTTGTTTTAAGTGCTTTACACAATAATGTGTTTGGGGCAATTAGTTATTTTCCGTCACAGGCTGAATGGAAGTGCACTTTGAAATGAGTTTCACACTTTTTCTCTTATTTTCAAAAAGGTTTTCTCTGTAATTATCAGCCGTCAACTGGATTAACCTCGGCCGATTACATTTCATCCATCCATCCCATCTCTCTCTCTCTCTCTCTCTCTCTCTCCGTCCGTCTGTCCATCATCCCAAGCACAATAATTAATTTCCTCCTGTGATTAAGGATTTATTCATTGATCTTTGTAATTTCTCAAATCCAACGTGAAGCTTCTATTACCTGATTATTCTCCTGAGAGAAGAACTGTCACCGAATGATCTTGAATCGGTTCCTGCTCCAGATGATAAGACAAAATGAAACTGTTCTTTTCTTCTCTATCACTTGTGGATTCTCATTATCTCCGAGGCCATTTTTCTCCAACACGACACGGGGCGTTTCCCCCCCGCCTGCTCCACGCCATTTCTCTCTCTCATCACATCTCGTCCTCTCACTATTGACTCGCTCATTGATCCAGCGGCCCACACCCCCTCCTTCCCTCTCACTCCCCTAATCTCTTTGAGTCCACCTCTCTACCTGTTTACTCTAATCCCTCCATCTTGCAATTTCTTTTCTCTCCTGTTCTCACGTCTCGGCTCTCAATCAGACGCCTTTTCTCTCCCTTCATCTCGGCAATCGTTCCCTTTGCCTCCACCTCTTTGTAAATCTTCTCATCACTCGTGGCTTTGGGAACCGGAGTCCTAAGTGGTTTCATTAGTGTGAGCGATTGCAGGCTGATGGTGGAAAGCAGAGGGTGGTCACTGTATTTAATGCAAGCCAATCCTCAGAAGTAAACCTCATTAAAGTGTAATGGGAACTACAAACGGGATGGATTGACAACACAAGTGTCAAAGTGTCCAACAGGGGCAGCAAAGTTTTGAACAGGCTGAAAGTTTCTGTTCATCCACATTCAAGACACGAAATGAAGGCAGAGCCGGGAGACATTTGAAATACAGAAAGTCTACGAGTGTTTAAGACTCTGATCTGTGATTCTACTCAAGTTCCATGACCTGCCAGGGAACTGCAGAGGAAAATCACTGGAACAATACATGCAATGACACTATATGGACAAAACAAAAGACTGCATATTCCTACAAAGATAAAAACTGAATATGATATAGAGAAGTATTTGTCAAAGTATTTCCAGCTGAGATCAGGTATTTTACCAGTGACAGTCGACAATTGTGAATACATCAATTTAGATTAGTGGATTTGACCCATGTGTTGCAGGAAATTAGTTTCATTTCATTTTCTACTGTCCCTTTTATTCTGAAACGCGAGGTGCTTTGTTTTGTAGGGTTAAAGAAGATTGATCTTGTAAATATGGATGAAGCCAAAAGAGCGATATGGCTGTTTGATGTTTGAAACATGGATGTTTGAAACATAGAAATATACCTGGAGAGAAAATCTTTTATCAAATCAATTAACAGAACATGTCATAGTTCTATGTGTGATACGTCCATTTAGGATTTCTATTGATTGATTTTAGTTTGAAACATTTGAATTCACAGACATGAAACAAACTAAAATGCTTTAATACAGAAATCAACGCTATAAATCCGTCCCTGAAGACAAAGTCACATCACTGGAGCATTTTTCCAACACCTGGAAAAGAAGAAGAAGCAATTATCATGATTCCATCTCCCCGGGTCGATGCGCTGTCATCGATTGTGTTGTCTGTGCAGTGTTGTGTTAGTGTTGTGTTAGTGTTGTGTTAGTGTGAATCTTCCCTCGTCCGTCCAGGAAGACGAGGACAGGTGGAGCAGAGGAATCATCACTCTGAGATCTGTCAGACTCAAAAAACCTGAACCTGTGGATGTTTCAGCTCTGCCTGATTCCTGATGTCACCAGAACATGAATCTGGAAATGTGCCGACTCATGACGGAGCTGCTTCATCGCTCCGGCTGCTCAGCACCTGGTATGATCTTCCATCACGTGGTCGTCTGGTTCTCTGATTGGAGCTGAGCCGCCGCCGCCGATGGCCGACCCCCCCCACTCACTTCACATCTGTGTCAAAGGCAGACGCCGGGGGGGGGGGGGGCCAGGGTGAACTCGACGATTCAGTTAATTAGTCACAAAAGTGAACAAGCGCTCGCCGGCGGTGACGCGTCTCGTCTGATCCGACAGGACGCGGCTGAAGAGCGGCGGCTGAAGTAAACGCTGGTGATTAACCACAGCTGCTGCCTCGGAGCAGGAGCTGTAAACAGGAAGTGTCCACCTGCTCAAAGGGGGCGGGACTCCTGGAGAGTTCGGATTGTGAGTTCGTTTAAGGTTTTACAACATGAGGACGGATCAGCAGAGTTCATCTCCTGTAAAGCAAAGCAGATCCAGATGAGCCCGGTCCAAGGCCCAGGGGGCAAAGGTCACGCAAATGTCTATTTAATCTTTTTAAAAGTATGATTTAATACGTTTAAATATCTGTTGAAAACACTTTTCAAATTGTCCTCTGCTCCCTTTGTCTCCTCTCCTGAACAAGAAGCTATGAGCTACATCAAAATGCTGAGTCACCAATAACCAGATCTTTTCCCCCATGTTGTTTAGTTTTAAGGTAAAATGAGGAAAACGCTTGTAACAGTCTAATTTGAAAGATGTTTTAAGTAAGTGACTTGACCTTTATAACAGTGCTGAGTAAACTGTTTGTCTACAAAACCAATACTGGACTCACTTCATTTGAATATATGATTTCTTTACACTCACTGTTTTGCCTTTTGCATTTCACTTTTTACTTCACTTTTTATATCTTTTATTTTTTATATATTTTTATACAGATATGTTTATGTCTAAATTAATGCTACCTTGTATAAATATTAGTGAGTAGATAACAGGTAAATAGTGAGTAAATATATATTGTTTTTTATTATTATTATTATTGTTTTTCTTATGTGTGGTGTATTTATTGTGTTTTATGTTTCTATGTTCATTGTATGCACCAACAACCAGATCTTTTCCCACTGTTGTTTAGTTTTAAGGTAAAATGAGGAAAACACTCGTCACAGTCTCATTTTAAAGATGTTTTAAGTAAGTGACTTGACCTTTATAACATTGCTGAGTAAACAGTTTGTCTACAAAACCAATACTGGACTCAAATAATTTGAATATATGATTTCTTTACACTCCCCCACATACATACTGTTCACTGTTTTGCTTTTTGCATTTCACTTTTTACTTATATCTTTTATATATTTTTATATAGATACGTTTATGTCTAAATAAATGCTACCTTGTTTAAATATTAGAAAAAGTGAGTAGATCACAGGTAAATAGTGAGTAAATATATATAGTTTTTTATTATTATTATTGTTTTTCCCATGTGTGGCGTATTTATTGTGTTTTATGTTTCTATGTTCATTGTATGCACCAATAACCAGAGCAAATTCCAGACAGGTGTAAACCTACTTGGCAATAAACACCTTCTGATTCTGATTCTGATACGGAACCCCCCCCCACATATTCAGATGTTCACTGTAAGTTTCTTCCAGCCGAAGCAGGTAACTTTTTAAAAATCAACCGAGCGTGTGTTTACTTTCTTCACCGACACAAATGGAACGACTGCATCAATCCCAGCTCGGCTTTCAGAGCGAGATGAGACAATGGAGAGAAGAGAAGAGACGAGAGACGAGAGACGAGAGACGAGAGACGAGAGACGAAGACGAGAGACGAAGGGACAGCTCCATGTCTCCGTGTCTCTGAGCTGCTGAGACTCTGCAGCTTCTAATCACCACTGAGATCCCAGCTCCTCTGTAATCACACCGGGACTTAAAGGCTCAAATTCACATGAACCTGGTTTAATTTCACTCATGTGACACAACAGTGAGAACACACCACTGAGGAAAGAACATTTTGTTTTATTTGAGATGTTTTCCGACGATTCCAAGTGACTTTATCCATATCTGCAAAAAGACTTTGTTTCATTCCGTCTGTTTGTTTGTTGTTTGGTTTGTTTGTTTGTTTGTTTGAGAGAAAGATTACATGGAAGGTTGGTTTGGATCAGGAGGAAGATTCAGGATTCATCTTCACTTTCTTCAACATTTTCATTGATTTCTCAGAGAATAATTCATGCATCTTGATGAAAAGCCAATCAGACACATTCATGGAGACATGTTTGTGTGTCTGTGCAGCTGCAGAGAGTTGTGGACTCTTTCTGGTTAATAACAAAATATTGATTATAGCAGCTTTAAAGCTCACAACAGAGGCATCGATCATCTCTTCCACGTCCAGTCGAAAGAACAAAAGTGTCAAAGTTTATCTCTGAGCTGAAAAAAAGTTTCCACTTCCGTGAAATATCGAACAGACAAAAGAAAACATCTCAATCACCACAATAACACAACAACCTCCTGTGATTTGGTTTACATTTTATTTGACAAGACAATGATCTGTAAAACATGTACAATAGGTTTCCCAAAAAGCATAATTGACAACCGATCAGTGATAAACAAATTAAAAAAGAAAATGAAAATGAAAGAAAATCAATAAAACACAAACATATGATTACACCTCCAGTGTTTTCTCCTGTTTTCCTTCAGTGTTGCCGTCATCGATGTCAAACCTGTGTGTGTGTCTGTGTGTGTGTGTGTGTGTGTGTGTGTGTGTGTGTGTGTTTCCCTCTTTCATCATCCGTCCGACTGTCACACGAGAAAAGCTAGAATTGAAAAGCTAAAAATAAACTAAAGAAGGCACGTCTGGCTGCGTGATGAGAAGCTGGGATGTGGATGGATGAGTGAGAGAGAGAACGAGGAGAGAGAGAGAAACAACGAGCGAGAGGATTCAGAGCGAGACATTCACGGCTCGCGTTTCTGGATTCGAACCCTCGGCCCATAATGCACCACGTGAGGTCACCGCACTTCCACCACGCCACCTCCTCTCAGCCGCGGACCCGTGAGGTTAATGGACGACCGGCCCCCCCGGTTCAGACTCACGCAATTTCCGCCTCTGGCCTTGTTTTCCTGGAGAAGTTAAGATTTTAATTTGTGATAAAACGTGAAGCTCTGGATGAAACCGATTCACCCGAATGAGACCGAACTCATAACCCGACGCTCGCTGAGTCACTCTCCGACATAATGGATCCTAACGATTGTCTTCCTGCTCGATCCCTCCGGCGCCGCCCGCCAGCAAAACACATCCAACACATTAATCCACAGGAAACGACATATTCATTAATTTTGGGGAAATTAATTTGCAGATAAAAGAGCAGTTGAGTTTTTCATTCAGTGGCCGGGTTTCAAAAGCACATCGGACGTGCTCGTCTGACACCGCATCGTGTTCCTGAGTCAAATACTTGTCATGGGAGGCGTCGACTCTTCTTGCAAAACAAGGAAATAGCTTTTACCCCCCCCACCCACCACCCACCCCCATAGGTCCATGCAGCATGCAGACGTTCCCTTTGAAGTAAACACCTCCGACTCTAGAAGCAGACGCACGTAGAAGACTGTTTTACAGAAGTCCCTTTTTATCCTGGAATTCAAACTGCTGAGTCACATTATCAGAAAAACAATCGATTTCCACATCGAGCCTCGGTCTGAGAGAAATCAGCACAAATAAAAAGCGAAAAAGAATAAAACCCTATTTCCAATAATGAGCGATCGACAAAAACAGCCTCTGCAGCGAAGCCAGTGATGGTTATCGATGTTGCATGATTGTCATAGATCAGAAAAACTGAAAATGTTGCATTCAAGTGAACTTCCTGTTTCCTGCTTGTTATCTGTACAGTCCTCTCACGCTTCCTTCCTTTGATTTTCCTTATTCTACGAAAGTCCCGACCGGCCGGCGCCTTTAAAACTTCCACCTCCTGCATATGTGTGCTTTTGTTTGCGTTGCCGTGGAGACGACGGTTCCCGATCAAAGCTAAAGACAGAAACCAGGCGGCTGCCGAAGCCGTCGAGCACAAACACATGGAAATAAAAGACTCCTCCCTCTCTCAACTCAAATTGTTCTTGTGCTCGTTGTGAGTGTGTGACTGAATGATGAAATGAGACAGAGATAGAAAACAAAACAAAAAAAAAATCAACATTTCTTTTTGACATTCAAAACTGTTTTTACAAATGAAGGAGATTATTCCAGCCTTTGGGAAAAAGTGTTTCAACAAGCCACCGATCATGCCATGCAGAGTAATATGAACAAGGAGTAAAATCCACACCCATCGCTTTTTATATATATATATATATATACTCAAATCAAATGTTTTAGTATTAAGTGACGACCTCTGTGCACCAGTGAAAAGTAAAATAGTAATATACACTTCTTTCTTTTTTTTTTTGTTATACTCGCTCAAGTTGACATTTAACAAACTTCCATCCCCTGTACAGAGGCACTGAGAACACCGACACTGGCTTGTTTATTATTTTTTTTGTGTGTACACATGTCACCGACAATATATTATTCATCAATATTTACACAGATCACCATTTGGTTCGAGAGACCGAGATTCACCCGGCGTCCTGTTCCCTTTTTTTTTTTTTAAATTTACGTAGTTTTTGTCGGTTTTTGCTTCGAGTCGAGAAATCGTCTCAAACGCAAAACGCACATTTCCCCCCCGCCCGCAGGCGAGCCGTCCTGCATGCATCAGAGCGTGAGGCCACTTTAATCAGGTAAAACGGCGTTAATGGCAGTAGGTCTCTGATGGATGCGGAGCGTGGTCACTACATTCCTCACCGTGCCCCCCCCCTCCGACCGCCGCTACACCGGGAGTTATTAGACTGAATACAAACATCGGTGTGTTACTCTGTGTGTGTGTGTGTGTGTGTGTGTGTGTGTGTGTGTGTGTGTGTGCTTTGCAGTGAACCACAACTCCTGCAATCAAAACCACAGCAGATATGAATGAATCTGAATCACGTGGGGTTGCCAGGTAACCAGGGGTCACTGGTTTGTGCTGCCGGGCGCCGCCGGCCGGCCGGGCGGGGGGGCGGACGACGTAATAAAGTGGAATGTTTGTTCATTGGACCGTAGATAAGAGATGGAAAGGCTGTTTTTTTTTTAAGAATTATTGTCGGGAGTCGATTAATAACTGAAATACTTTGAAACATCTGATTAAGTGAAGGACGATGGAGGTTCTGGATTCACCGGGACCGAACTCGGCCGGATGTAATTCAAACCCGACCGACCGCGGCGTCAGAACTTTCAACGGGTTTCAAATATTCAATTTTTTTTTTTTCAAAGGCGGCCTCTGATGTTTTATCCTTTGATGTGGATTTAAAGAGGAAAAGGTTTCAAATCACTTTCCTACGGCTGTAAACACAAAACTTTTGTATTTTCATGGCACAAAATGTTGCATAAAATCTGTCACACTGGATTCACGGGAAAACTGCGTGTGTTAATGAGCTGAGGGGGGGGGGGTTCCAGTTCACCTACATCGCAGCGCCTCTCACCCGTGTAATTAACATGTTGTAAACGCCGCCTCATCATACCCGACGCTCACATGGTTTCACCGGCTGTGTGGCTCGTCAGATATCATGAGTCTGTGCATGTTGATTAAAACCATATCCTGTGTTTCATTTGGGATATTTTAAAATGTAGTAATAATGAAAAACTATATGAAACCTTTTTAGATTTAAAGGTTTAAAACCCCAAAGCTCCCAGTAAAACGAGTCGAGCAAAGAGAAACGAACCCAAAGTGTCATCACGTGAAAGTTTAAACTCGGCCGTTGCTTTTCATGCAGGTTGCGGTGACCTGGAACTCCCCCCCCCCCCGCCCGGGGCGCTGTGCCCTGGTCGCCACGGTTACACATACATGGCGGGAGACACAAAGCTCTCGCCGCGGCAGATGTTGGCAGCCGGGGGCTCGTGGCTGGATGGATCCAGGTTGTTGCCGCGGTGACCGGCGGCGCCGCGGTCGTTGTCGTATTTCGTCAAATCGACCACGACTGGGGGGGCGCCGCCGTTCAAGGCGCCGGTGGTCTCATCGTCCAGGTTCTGCAGAGGAGAACACAGCCGGGTTCTGTTAGACGACTTCATGAGGAACATTACAGATTATACAGAACATAATGTACGTGAATCAGACCAAAGCAACAGAGGAAGATCAAACTTTAAAGGAAATTAGCTCCAAATCGATGAGGGAGCGTTAATGACATATTGAATTAAAAGAATCTGTGATTTAAGTACTCAAATTAATTTATAATAAAGTAATCTTATGAGAAAAAATATTCATATCATGATAATAAAGTTGTAATTCAAGGCCAATAAACTCACAAGTTGGAGAAAGAGCCAAGATGTTCAAAGAACAAGATGTGATATTTCAAACACAAAACAATAATTAAGTTGTAATTATATGAGAAAGGAACATTAATTTGGAAATGAAGCAGTAATCCTTGTAATATTAAGACTTTATACTTATGATTTTATTCTGAAATTCTCAGATGTCTCTCTGTTTAAGTGACCCAGTATTTCATCGTAGTGATTTTACAGAGTTAAACTTTAATAACAGATTGACTGGTACAGAGTTAAAGAGCCGTGACGTCCCTGAGACACTTGAGATACAGCACAGAGCCCACTGGGACTGAGTGTGTGTCTGTGGCTGTGTGTGTGTGTGTGTCTGTGTGTGTGTGTGTGTGTGATTCACCGTGACAGGCTCTCTCCCTGTGGGCTCGTAGTAAACCTCCCCCGGGCTGAGAGGAGCCGTCTCCGTGGCCGTGGGCGGCTCTGATGGTTTGTTCAGCTACACACACACAAAAAAAACAACCATCCACACAGAGAGGTGAACAACACAGAAAAACAACACAATCAAACAAAACCGAGGGGACGAGAGGAATAAGAAATAACTGCATGGTGACGAGATAACAGCTGTAAAATAACACAACCACAAATATACGGATGAATTCACACAGTAGTGTTTTAGATGTTCAGGGTTTTTAAATATTACATGGGCTGGTATGAATAATATAACAATAATAATATGACAATAAATGTGTGTCTGTTAACTTTAACTGTGTCTGTGATTCTTTACATCAACTCCTCTGGTCTAATCAACACTGATTCACTGAGTCAGGATCCTGTCAGTGATTATTTATCATCTGTAAATATCATCAACACACGGGTCACTGCTCAGGGTCAAGATCATTTATCATTTTATTATACGTGTCTTTTTAACATCCATTTAGATAAGAGGAGGAGGGAGGAGAGGAGGAGGGAGGAGAGGAGGAGGGAGAAGAGGAGGAGGGAGGAGAGGGGGAGGGAGAAGAGGAGGAGGGAGGAGAAGAGGAAGAGAGGAGGGAGAAGAGGAGAAGAGGAGGACAGGAGAGGAGGAGAGGAGGAGAGAGGGAGGAGGAGAGGAGGAGGAGAGGAGAGGAGGAGAGGAGGAGAGGAGGAGAGGAGGGAGGAGAGGAGGAGAGAGGAGAGGAGAAGAGGTTAGGAGGAGGGAGGAGAGGAGAGGAGGGAGGAGACAAGAGGAGAGGAGTGAGGAGGGAGAAGAGGAGGAGGGAGGAGAGAGGATACAAGAGGAGAGGAGGGAAGGAGAGGAGGAGAGGAGACAAGAGGAGGGAGGAGAGGAGGAGAGGAGGGAAGGAGAGAAGGGAAGGAGAGGAGGAGAGGAGACAAGAGGAGGGAGGAGAGGAGGACGTAGGAGGAGAGGAGGAAGGAGAGGAGGGAGGAAAGGAGGGAGGAGAGGAGGGAAGAGACAAGAGGAGAGGTGAGAGGAGAGGAGGAGGGAGGAGAGGAGAGGAGGGGTGAGAGGAGGAGGGAGGAGGGAGGAGAGGAGGGAGGAGAGGTGGAGAGGAGACAAGAGGAGAGGAGGAAGTAGGAGGGAAGGAGAGGAGGAGAGAGGATACAAGAGGAGAGGAGGGAAGGATAGGAGGGGAGGAGACAAGAGGAGGGAGGAGAGGAGAGAGAAGAGGAGGAGAGGAGAAGAGGAGGGATGAGAGGGAGGAGAGGAGAGAGGGAGGAGAGGAGAGGAGAGGAGGAGGAGAGAGGAGAGGAGGAGAGAACCCTCCTAATGGAGGTCTTTACAAGCCGAGCTAATTATTTCGACACACAAGCCAACTTAGATCTCTAATCAATAGCCATTAGCCCCATTATGACTGTCCAAATGGACTGTGTGTGTCTGTGTGTGTGTGTGTGTGTGTGTGTGTGTGTGTGTGTGTATGTGTGTATGTGTGTACAGTATAATCAGCCCCAGTAACGATGGATCTGAAGCCACGTGGAACACTCACCATCTCTGTGGAGCTGCCGGCCTTCCCCGGTGGGGGGGGCTTGTGCTTGGGGGGGCCGCTGATTGGACGAAACACAGAGAGATATTATGTGAAATCGATTTCTTTTTATTCAGATGAGAAACAAGTTGGAAAGATGGAAACACGTGAAACAGGCAGAGCTGGAAATAAATGTTCCGAGGCTGAAACTCACCAGCGTGTGAGAATCTGGATCTGAATCCGGATTCAGATTCAGATCAATGTGGTTTCTTAAGGAGACTCGGTTTGAGATCTGTGAGTCCATTCTACTTTAAATTATTAATAATCATATGAAATACGGGGAAGCACTGAAATCCAATAAAAAGGAGGCGTGTCCTGTTCATCTACGGTAGTCATACGATTGGTTTGGAGTCACGTGACGTGGAAGCGTTCAAGAAACATATCTTGTTTAAAATATTAATACTCATTTAAAAGAGAAAACACATTGAAATAATGCTGCAGTGATATCTGTCAGTGACACTGGATCTATCTTTTTATCCCACTAATGCCTGATGGTGCAAATACTACACAAACCATGAAGGTATTGGAAGTACTCTGCCGCCATCTAGTGGTCGGAGTGGAGAATACACACTAGCCCCTTGGTACTGTGCAGCAAAGTTATTTTGAGATATTAAGCTGTATTTGAAATACTGTGATGATGGAGCAGCAATGATTGTACAGAAACATATGTTGATATTCAATTTCAAGCAAAAGCAGCATCAATATAATAATCTACTTAACACGACTGGAAAATTTGTTAAATTACGTTTATGCCCCATTATGCCTAATGTCTATTGTATATACTATATTGAAATTAACAATCTCCACTTAATTTAGAATCTGTATGACAGCCAAAAACACAAATAATATTTTTTTATATAATTGGAAATTAATTCAGGCAATAAGGGGTTAAAACATGAATTTATTGACGGTCAGTGAACGTCCAAGTTTTATATTCATAATAAAAAAACTGAATTTCCTCACATTATGAATCTTTCTCTGTTTGCACCTGGACAGTAAAAAGCTCCGAGCCTGAACTTTGCAATCATCACTTTTCTAATTGCTCGTGATTCTGTTTTTAATCTCGTTAAACTCGACCTTGTTGTTGCTGCTGCGTCGCTTTCTAATCACGAGAGCATCCGGCGCCATGACGGCGACATCAACATGATCCTGATTAACCTCCAGCGTCTGAAACGACCAGCGTGTGACCAAGTGGGTTTGTTCACTTCACACGCCGGCGTCCTACAGGGAACCTCCGTTTAATAAATTCATATTCATTCTGCTCGGGAGGTTAAACACACGATGGAAGTGATGAAGACTCACTCTGCATCGGCCTGGAGCTTTCGGACGAGGAAGACGACGCCCACGACGCTGGCGATGAAGACGAGGACGCCGAGGATGCCGCCGACAATGGCGCCTGTCGGGGGGGCTGGGGTGACGAGTCTCCGCTCTTCTACAATTGGCGAGAGAGAGAGAGAGAGACACAGAAAAGAGAGGAGGAGAGACAGGAGTTTTATTAGCAGTTCATTTAAATTTCATGTGGTGCTAATGTTTGTGTGTTTATGTGTTGTTGTTGTGGGAGGAAACAGCAGATTGTGTTGATGTGATCGAGTCGCGGTTCATGATTAACGGCGGCCGAGCTGAACGCGTAAAAACAAACAACAAACAAACAACAAACAGATAAAAGGAAACACTTTAATGGGAGTAACGTGAGCCGTGGTGATGAATCCCTGGAGGAAGTGAAGCAGGAGGTCGAAGGTCAAGCTGCTCTCGTACGTGTTTCTCTGAAGTGACATCGAAGCAGAGAACTCACAGAGCGAGTGGTGGTGGAATGAAAGCGGCGTTCAGCTTCCTCCATCGCTCGCTAACGCACGTGAACGCCATGAATCTAAAAAACGTCAGCGACACCTCGACCAATCAGGAGCCTGTTTGTGATGTCATCAGACGGATCAGAGACAGAGTTGAATCCTTCTCACCGGATGTTTGTTCTGTTTCTTTCTTAAACGCCATTTTAGCTCCAACACTTCAATAACAACACTCCACTCGGTTTGATAGAGACATAATAAAAAGTTATGATTTCCACCATTTAGCTTCAGCTGCTTAGATTCACCTGAGGATGATTCCATTAACAGCCGTGAAGATTTATGATAAAATAAATATACATGAATATAAATATGCTGCTAATTGCATCGCTGGTTACTTGGGATTAGTGTGTTTTTTTTTTTAAAGTGAGATGAAGTTAAGCTTGAAAATAAAATAACAAAGATGTTTGGGTTTGACCAACATTTACGTGGAGCCTGGCTGCACTTCTTCCTCCTGGCCAACAGGGGGCGTTCTGTCACAAGTTTATAGAGTCTCCAAGGAGATGGATGGATGATTGATAAATCGATGGACACAATGACGGTGAAGCCAAGACAGATGGAGGAAGGAGGCAGAGAAAGAGAGAGTGACACCAGCCCTTTCATCACAGTTGGAAACACACACAGACACACACACACACACACACACACACACACACACACACAGACACACAAAGGATGGGAATTGAACCACAACGACTCTGATTGGTTAAAGAACTTGTTGAGGAGCAGGTTTCGGCCTGAAACATGAATGAGATGAAGCCGTGAGTTTCTCTTAGGGCAGATGTCAAGCTGGTGTTAACAACCTCACACACTCTCACACACTCTCACACACACACTCTCACTCATCACAGCCCTGAATAGACACACAACATCAGCCATTGTCTTCATAACACACAGCCGCTCCCAGGGATGTGAAACTGGATCCAGCAGCGACGCGTCAGATCCAAACCTCGACTCTCCTCTGTTGCAGTCGGAGTTTGTTTGAACATCTCGTGAAATGTAGGAGGGATTTGTACGATTGTGAACAGCTGAAGTTGTGTTGTTGGAGGGGGGGGTGTGGCTCTGTGAGCGCCACTTGGAAGATTATAGTCCTCAGCACAAGGAGAATTTATCCAATTTCATCCAATTTCACTACTTTCATGGTAAAAAACACCAGTTCCTTGCAACAGGTCCATGAAGGAAAATGGTTTTAATTGGTCTCTTAACCTGGTATTGATCAGGCTCGTCTCTCACGGCTCTGACATGACTCACATTAATAGTGTACGTCCCTACAGGGTCTATATGAATAATCTCTGCATCTATATAAAGGTAACCTTCTGATGAGGTGTAAGTACACATGATACTGGTTCGGAGTAAATGAAGATGGAATACAGCATAAACGATATTCTAGTGTGAATATTCTCTATTCCCTGAACTCCGTAGCGATCCGCAGCAGAACATCGGAACATGATCTGAGAGAAACGCTCCTGTGACAAAGTGAAGAAGTTACGCAGGTTTCACAGGAGACGTGGAGGCGTCTTCTGCAAATGGCAGTTTTGGCAGAAACATGAGCCGGTTGAGATTTCTCATTATAAACCTCATTTATTCTCCCTGTGTTGGTTTGAGTATTTAAATACGAATCTGTATCAAATAAACGGAGATAAAAGCTCTTTGTGCAGAACTCGAGGACGATTTCTCCCGAGTCTCTTTGCCAGAACAACAATATTTCTCCACACTAAACTATTTCACGTACAGATTTTTAAATAGACGAGGACTTTCCAGAGATCTCTGTGGCTCGAGAACCGTTCGTCCAATCTGCAGCTTCCTTGGCAGAGATATTGCTAAAGGCCCAAAGAAGTGAAGGGTTGAATTTGGTGCGATTTGAATTCACGATTTGTTCGATATAAATTAACTTTGAGGCGGCAGCTGGGACTCATCAGCGTGAGGGATGGAGCAGCGTATTCTACAGGTCTGGGTTCTACTGATTTGAAAGTAGAAGTGGAAATCAATCCCGGATCCAACCTGATATTTAAAAAGTTCTTCTTCATCGACAACATTTAATAGAAATCAGTTTGGGAGGTTTTGAGTAATCCTGCTGACAAACTCACAAACAAACCTCGTTGGCAGACACAACAACCAGACGTTCACTTTTTCAGATTTCCCATGATGCATTAGTCCACCCACCCACTCGCTCTCCTTGTTCGTCCCGGTCTCAACAGAACTTGTTTTTGTTTTTTTGCTTCAGCCACAAACTGCCGAGAACAGCACATTTCATTTACCTCCGTCCATTAGAATCCCTCTTTATCTAACAGGCGGCTCGATTTCCTGGTCAGTGAGTTAACGCTGGTTCCTGCCGGAGTTGTAGAATATTTATGAATTATCAAACATTTATACAGTTAAATCAATTGCGCCGGCTTCCTGCTGAAGCATTGCTTTTTAGATTTAAAAAAGTCAGTGAGTGGGAATTCGCTGGCGTTCACTTCTGCAGACCTCGATGTGTTTGTGGCAGTTTCTCATTCCAGCCCCTGGTAGCCCATCGGCCCAAATCTGCAGCGGTGATGTTATTATCTAAGTGATACTCGAGTGGTGAGAAATTGCCGCTGTATCACAGGCAATCTGAATGAAACCGAAACAACAATCCCCACCCACAGCGCTCCATCGCCCTCTCGAATCAAGCGCTCCAGTGTGTGGGCTGTAGAAACCATCACAGAAACACACTGAGCCCCAGGCCGGCTCTTCACTATCGCTACTGGAAACGGATAAATACAAACTACACATATGCATAAAGATAATACAGATTCATGCATCACAGCAAATCAAGCACTGAGCGTGTGCTTGTGATGTTTAGGAATGTAAACTCATGGTTATTAGTGTTTGACATCACACGATCGAGTAAACATCGAAGAATCAGAAGAGCAGACGAAGCACAGAAGAAGAAACCAGAGGCCGAACGGAGCTGTAACTCTTTCTGCTTTGTTTGTGAAAATGAAGGACAGTCACTTCTTGGACTTTGGGCCTGACTGATGTGTGTGTTATATATATATATATATATATATATATATATATATATATATATATATATATATATATATATATATATATATATATATATAGATAGATAGATAGATAGATAGATAGATAGATAGATAGATAGATAGATAGATAGATAGATAGATAGATGGATAGATTACTTTATTCATCCCCGAAGGGAAATTAAGTCGTCATAGCAGCCGGTATATTTGAATACAATAAAATACAATACAATAGAATAAAATAAAAAATATTGAGGTAGAAAGAATAAAAACAGAAACACAAGATAAAATAGGTAGATAAGGTGCAGTGGCAAGATGATGGTAATAGTACTGATGATATGATGGTAATGTTATTGTTAGACAGTATATAAAAATAGTACAGTATATATAGTATATAATATAACATAATATATATTTATATATGATAGTAATTATACCAATATTATAGCAGTATATAGTAATAATGTCAGCAACAGTATATATAATAATAATAGTAAATATAATAACAATAACATGTACACATGTATAAATATGTGTATATACAAGAATATACAAAGAGTATGATATAATATGATATGATATATAGTAGAGGTATAAATATAAGTATTTGACTATACAATAGATAATATAATATACTACGAGTGTAAGAATATGTAGACAGAGCGTGCAAAAGACAATGTTATTGTATAAAATGATATAGAATATCAATATGGTTTATATTAAAGTTTAAACAACAGCTTGTCATCTACAAAGAGTTAATGACCTCTTTAATAAAAGTTATAAGCGGTATCACCACATGATGTTGTGACCCGACAGAGGACGAGTTCCCTCAGAGACACAAGGTTCCAAACGTCTGTGTGAGAAGCTGAAGTTCACTTTCTAATCTCCAGAGAACTGCAGAAGTCGAAGGGTCGTTTAGAAAGCTGCAGCGACGGAGTCACAACAATAACCAGCGAGCTGAAGCCCGAGCCTGGTGCTGCTGCTCAGCCGTCCATTAAATGCCATTTCCAGAAATGAGCATTTTTTAAATCCGGACGTTATCAGGCCGTGTTGTTTTTATGACAAATATTTCTCCAGACGCACGAGAGCTTAAAGACGTTCTGCTACGAAACCGCTGAGGCTCCGAGACCCTGATGTGACACGACAGGAGATGAATGAGCGTTACCGTTCAGACACACACACACACACACAGACAGACACACACACACACACACACACACAACCACACACTTGTCTTGCTGTACTCGTGAGGAATGATGCATTTCATTCTCTAACCTAAAACTATTTGCAATACTAACCTAAAAACCAACATTCAGGCAGTTATGAGGTTCACTCACAAATACACACACACACACACACACACACACACACACACACACACACACACACACACACACACACACACACACACACACACTCGCACACACAAGCACACAATCTTACTTGTATCCTTGGGACCTGTAATTGACCTCACTTAAAATTAATCCTGACCCTGAAACCAACAAACAGCTACACACACATAAGGACACACACGATTCACAAACTTCCTTTCATTCATTTCCCATAAACTCAGAGTTTATAAATAGCAGCGTCTGTGATGGAGGGATGGAGGGAAGATGGGAAGCAAGAAGGACGACAACAAAACGGATGAAACGATCGGAGAATCGATGGGAAGAGAAACAAGAGAGGAAGAGAAATCCAAGGAAGGAAGGAGGGATGAAGGAAGGAAGGAAGGGAAGCAGAGAGAGGGATGTAGAGGTGAAGCTGTGAAGGAGGAGAGAGGACTGGTGCTGGAGGAGGAGGGAGGGAAGAGAAGGGATGAAAGTGGGGGGGAAAGGTGGCAGGGAAGGAGGGATGACGGAGGATGGGAGTGTTAGGGGCCTGCGGAGAGGAGGCGAGATATTAAAGGTCTAAACGCTCCCGAGGGAAACCATGAGTGACAGAGGAACAACAACTGCTTCTCCTTCTCTTTCTCCCCTCACAACCCTTTGTTCACCTCCTCCTCTCTTCTCCTCCTCTTCCTTTCCTCTCTCGCATCAAACCGCTCGGCTGCTTTTTAACCACCGGCTCTCTCTCCTGCGTCTCGCTCGTCCTTCACGAGACGTCTGAACTCTGCTCTTCAATTCGCCTCCGGTTACGTCTCACTCTCTCAATCACTTTGGGTTTCTTCTTCCTCTCCCTCCTTTCGCAGCAACTCTCTCTCTCTCTCTCTCTCTCTCTCTCTCTCTCTCTCTCTCTCTCTCTCTCTCTCTCTCTCTCTCTCTCTCTCTCTCTCTCTCTCTCTCTCTCTCTCTCTCTCTCTCTCTCTCTCTCTCTCTCTCTCTCTCTCTCTCTCTCTCTCTCTCTCGCAGTCTGTTGCTCTCTCTCTCTGCTG